>NC_080023.1:148784125-148901852 GCF_030020395.1 Manis pentadactyla
AGAGAACAATGTAGAGATGCTCTCTTGACTATGTCTTTACGTGCTAAGAGGGTTGAGGGAGTGGCTGGCAAAAATAGAAGACAGATCTTTACCTCTATAGCAGCCTTTCCTGTGTAGCTGGCACCAGTATCTCTGGAGAGGGGTGAGGCCTGGAGAGGTTGACTCTTCATTTCCAAAGTGACTGATAGTATGTGTTGGTAGTAGGCTTTAATAGGTAGAGGTGGGAAGAGCTCTTGCTTACGAAGATCTAGCACCATTTAATATCTAGTGTGTTAATACCTAGGCCACTCTTCCAGTCTTATTCTTTCCTTTGCTAGTCCCCTAACCCCAAAAGGAAAAAAAAAACTTATCAATGCTTAAAAGAGGAACCTTTGCCTGTTGAAATCTGGGGAAGTAAAAGAAAAGAAGAATCAAAATATGCTAACATTTCTTCTCTTTGATGAGCTACTAAAGTGATAAGAAAATGTACACAACAGTCATTGCCACCCACCAGTCACTATTGCCTTTATACATCCGCTTGACTCCTTCCCATAACCAGATTGGCTCCTATAGATGTAGACATTAATATATTTGGAAATTAAGATGGAAAGAGCTTCTTGTGGTTGAATGTGGGCCATTGCCAATCTCGAAGGAGTTTCCAGGGACATGCTGTGGAGCTCTCCTCTGTAGAAGATTATTTATCAAACTTAAGTGTGACAGGAAGCTTGGTGAGCCAGTTGACATGTGAAATACAGATTTAGGATTAGAGCAGAGATAAACAGAAAATAGAAAAATAGAGGAAAATAATGAAATCAAAAGTTCTTCATAAAGGTCAACAAAATTGACAAACGTTTAGGTAGATGAGTGAAAAAAAGAGAATCAAATAATTAAAATATGAAAGTGGGGGCATTACTACCAATGTTACATAAATAACAAGTATTATGAAAAAATACTACAGACAATTGTATGCCAACAAATTGGATAACCCAAATGAAATGAACAAACCCTAGAAAGACAAAACCTGCCAAGACTGGATCATGAAGAAATAGAAAAACTTCTACAGAATAGATCTGTAACAGGAGACTGAATCAGTAATAAAAAGGTCCCAACAAAGAAAAGCATGGAACCTGATGGCTTCACTGGTGAATTTTAACAAAAACTGAAAGAACTAACACTAATCCTTTTTAAACTTTTCCAAAAATTGAAGAGAAGGAAACACTCCTAACTCATTTTTTGAGGCTACCATTTACCTGCTATCAAAACCTAAGACACTATAAGAAAACTATAGCCCAATTCCCCTTTGAAAAGTGATGCAAAAATTCTCAACAAAATGCTGTCAGATTAAATCCAGCAGCATGTTAAAATAGTTACATATCATGACCAAGTGGGATTTATTCCTAGAATACAAACATGACTCAACATATAAAAATTAATCATTGTAATATACTACATTAACAGGGTGGAGGAAGAAAACATGGTCATCTCACTTGACACAGAAAAAGCATTTGACAAAATTCAGTATCCTTTGATGTTAGGCACACTCAACAAACTAGGAATAGAAACTATCTCAACAGAATTAAAAGCAATCTATGAAAAACCTACAGAGAACATCATTCTCAGTGGTGAAGGACAGAAAGCTTTTCCTCTAAAATTAGAAACAAGGCAAGGATGTGGCTTTCACCACTTCCATTCAATATAGTAATGGAAATTTTAGCCAGAGATATAGGCAAGAAGAAAAAATAAAAATCATCCAAATGGGAAAGGAAGGAGTAAGATGATCTGTGTTCACAAATTATATGATCTTATAGATTATAAAATCTTAAAGATTACACACACAGACACACACACATGTACACACATACAAGACATGCTAGAACTAATAAATTCAGCAAAGTAGCAGAATATCAAATCAACACACAAAAATCCGTTGCATTTCTAAACACTAACAATAAAGCAATCTGAAAAGGAAATGAGGAAAGTCCATTTACAATAGCTTCAAAAAAGAACAAAATACTTAGGAATTAATGGAGGAGGTGAATAACTTATACAATGAAAACTACAAAACATTGCTGAAAGAAATTAAAGAAGGCATACATAAATGGGAAGACATCTCATGTTCATAAATTCTGTTAAGATGCCAATATAGCCCAAAGAGATATACCTTCAATGCAGTCTCTGCCAAAATCCCAATGATTTGTTTTTGAGAAATACAAAAATCCATCCTAAAATTTATAAGGAATCTCAAGGGACAGTGGATAGCCAAAATAATCTTGAGAAATCTTCAACACAGTTGAAGGACTTACACTTCCTGATGTCAAGACTTACTACAAAGCTATGGCGATGAAAACAGTGTGGTACTGGCATAAAGACATGCACATAAACGAATGGATCAGAAGAGAGATTCCATAAATCTGTGAATATATACACAAATAATTTTCATCGGAATGTCAACATCATTCGATGGGGAATGGCCAGTCTTTTCAACAAATGATGCCTGGAAAACCAATTACACACATGCAAAAGAATGAGGTTGTACCATTATCTAACATCATATACAAAAATTAACTCAAAGTGTATCAGAGACCTGAACGTAGAAGTTAAAACTGTAAAACTCTTAGAATAAAATGTACTAAAAAGGCTTCAATGCATTGGATTTGGCAATGATTCCTTGGATATTATACCAAAGGCACAGGTAGCAAAAGAAAAAAGAGAGAAATTGGACCTCAGGAAATTTTAAAATTTCATCTTCAAAGACACTGTTAATAGAATAAAAGGCAACCCACAGAATGGAAAAAAAATTGCAAATCATATGTCTGAGAAAGGATTAATACCTAGGCTATATGGAGAATCCTAAAACTCAACAACAGAAAAGCAAATAACCTAATTCAATAATGGATAGAAGACTTGAAAAGACACTTTTAAAAGAAGATATACAGTTGACCAATAAGCACATGAAAAGATGGTCAACATCACTTATTTTTAGGGAAATGCAAATCAAAACCACAAAAAGATGCCACCTGACTCACATCCATTAAGATGGCTACTATATAAAAAATACTAACAGAAGATCCAAGTGCTGACAAGGATGTGGTGAAATTAGAAACCTTATGCACTCTTGGTGGGAATGCAAAATGGTGTAACTACTGTGGAAAACAATATGACAGGTCCTTAAAATTAAAAATAGAATTACCATATAATCTAGCAATTCCACTTTGGGGCATATATCCAGAATAATTGAAAGCAGGGTCTTGAAGAGGTATTTGTACACCCATGTTCACAGTAGCATCGTTTACGATAGCTAAAATGTGGAAACAACTCAAATATATATTGATGGATGAATAGATAAGCAAAAGTGATATATCCATAAGAAGGAATATTATTTAGCCTTAAAAAGGAAGGACATTTTGTCAAATGCTACAACATGGATGAACTTTGAGAGCATTATGCTAAGTGAAATAAACCAGTCACAAAATGATAAAAGTGGTATGATTCCAGTTATATAAGGGACCTAGAATTGCCAGAGAGGCTAGAGAGGAGGGAGAATAGAGAATTATTATTTGTTGGGCATAGTGTTTCAGTTTTTCAAGATCAAAAGAATTCTGAAAATCTTGGTGGAGAAAGAAAATGTTCTGATGGTATAGGCGGCTGCACAAGAATGTACTTAATACCGCTGAATTGTACATTTAAAAATGGCTGATAGTAAATTTTATGTTGTGTGTGTTTTTCTATAATAAAAAATGTTTTGCTTTTTATAGCTGAATTTCTATGATTCTGTGAGTTCTACCTTCCAGTACTAGTTATCTGTGTAAACTAAAGTAAATCACATAACTTCTCTGGGATTCAATTGTCCTGGATTTTTTTCTAGTTCCAAAGTCCTACACATTTTGGAAGCTGAAGGATGATAAAGGTGTATTGCTTTCCTCCTGAATAATCAATGTCTAGCATAGAAGAGGCTCCAGACAATACATATTCTTTCTACAGAGAATGTAGTAAAATTTGGATTAACGTTGAAGCCTAATATAAATTCATGAGAAATGGATTTTCAGGATATATTTTAGATAAATGCAATTTCAAAACCTTAGATTTTAGAGAGGATAACAGGGTAGCTGTGTTGAAGCCATGTTTCAATTAATAGATGGGAATGAGCAAGGCAGTACTTTAGTGTACACACGTCTAAATGAACACAGGTTCTGAATTTAAAGGGACCCAAGGTAATACGGCTCACTATTCTGCCTTGAAATTGTGTGGTTCTCTGTGATGTCTCTAGAGGTGAAAAAGTCAGCCTACTTAATTTTTTCTTAGAAAATAGAGTGAAAGGAATTTTTCAAGTTTCTAAAAAAGTATTTCTATGTCATGGTAGAGCACAATATTTCTTACAGTTATCCACAGAACTTAAAAAAATTATGATGTATTGCTAGAACTTCAGTAGATATTTATGAGTATTATGGGCTTTGGATGAAAGAAAATATTTGCATTAAAATATTTTTACAGGAGCATGGAAAAAAATAATAAAAACCAGGGAAAATTATTCTAATTTAAGAAGAAAAAAATTAACACGACTGTCCCCTCCAACCTCACAGTTAATGTCTGGTGGAATTCTATAACCATCCATACAATTCACTTGCTGTGTATGTAGGGGATGTGAGAGAGGACATTTTCTGAATTAAAAAAAAAAATCTCTCTTCTTTCCCTGTACCCCAGCTCCTGGCAGCCACCATCCTATTCTGTTACTATGAGTTCAACTTTCTTCTTTTTCTTTTTTTAGAGTCCATGTGCACATGAGATTATGCAATATTTGCCCATGTTTGGCTTATTTCACTTATCACAGTGCCCTCCAGGTTCATCCATGTTGTCTCAAGTGGCAGGATTTTCTTTCTTTAAAAAGGCTGAATGATATTCTATGTATATACCAAGTTTTCTTGATCCATTCAGCTGTTGGCTGACATTTAGGTTTTGTTTCCATATCTTAGCTATTGTGAATACCATGCAATGAACATGGGAGTTCAGAGACTCTATTTCAAATAATGATTTTATTTCCTTTGGCTATGTAACCAGAAGTCAGTTTGCTGGATCATATGGTAGTTCTAGTATTTTTTGAAGAATCTCCATACTGTTTTCCATAATGGCTGTGTCAATTTATATTCCCATCAACAGTGCACAAGTGTTCTATTTCCTCCACATCCTCACCAGTACTTTTGATTTTTTGCTAATAGCCATCCTAACAGGTATGAAGTTTTTGATTTACAGTTCCCTGATAATTTGTGTTGTTGAACGTCTTTTCATATATCTGTTGGCGATTTATGTCTTTTTTGAAGAAATGTCTATTCAGGTCCTTTGCCCATTTTTAAATTAAAAAAATTTCTGGATATTAACTCTTTATCATATATATGTTTCGCAAAAGTAATTCCATTCTGTAGGTTACACTTTCATTTGGTTGACTGTTTCCCTTTCTATGCACATTTTTGAGTTTGATGTATTCCAAATGTTTATTTTTGCTTTTGCTGTCTGTGCTTTTAGTGTCTCAAGGAACTATGAAAAGAATAAACAAAACCCACAGTTTGTAGAATGAAGGAAATAAATAACAAATAGCAGAAATAAATGAAAAAAGAGATTAGAAAGACAATAGAAAAGACCAACAAAACTAAGAGTTGGTTTTTGAAAAGATAAGCAAAACTAACAGACCTTTAGCTAGACTAAGAAGAGAGAAGACTAGAATAAAATCAGAAATGAAAGACAGGACATTAAAACTATGTGATACCGTAGAAACATAAAGGATCAAAGGCACTACTGTGAATAATTATATACCAACAAATTGGATAATTTAGAGGAAATGGATAAATTCCTAAAAACATACAATCTACCAAGACTAAATCATGAAGAAATGTAAAATCTGAGTAGATCAATAAAAAGTAAGGAGATTGTATCAGTAATTAGAACTTTCACAATGAAGAAAATCCTAGAATCTAATGGCTTCACTGGGAAATGCTACCAGTCATTTAAATTTAAAGAAGATATCAACTTAAATGTGTATAAAATTGAAGAGGAGAGGACCCTTCTCATTTTACAAGGTAAATGCTACCTTGATACCAAAGTCAGAAAAGGACACTACAAGAAAAGAAAATTATAGGCCAGTAAACCTGCTGAAAAAAAGATACAAAAATCCTTGATGAACTACAAGCAAACCAAATTCAACACCACACTAAAGGGATCATACACCATAATCTAATGGACTTTATTCCAGGGAGAGAAGGAAGGGTCATCATACGCCAACCAGTAAATATGATATACCACATTAACTTGCGTGGAAGCTGGCCTCATGTCTATACCTGTCACAATAGATGGGTGGCCCAAAAAGATCACAGTAACTACTCTTAAACGGCCAGAAGATAGGAGCATCATACGGGGAGTTCTGTTTTATCACTATGGCCTGTGCATGCTCCTCCAGTAACATTGTATATAGTACCTTCAGTAACCCCCATGGGGAAAAAAATAAAAGTATGGTACACTAGATCTTGAACGGACTGCCCGCCTGCTACAATCCTGTCACACATCCACTCTCATGCATGCATCCTTCCTGAAGGACCGTATTTGCCTTAGTTTGTGACTTTAAAATATGTGTCTTATGGCCCCTAAAGACTTTATGCATTGGGAACTTCCTCCGGCTTGAGGATTATGACAACTTTTGTTATAAGGAAACCAACGTGTCTTGAGGAATATTATAGTTGTTGTTGCCTGTATCAAAATCTTGCGCTATCTTAATAATTATTATATCTAAGTTGCTGTTACCTTGTCTTGCTATTGTGGCCCGTGTATACTGCCCTCCAGCTTTCTACCACAGGGACCATTGCCGTAGATTTAAAGGTTGTGAATTATAGGGTGGGAATACGGGAGGGTGGGACTGTGGGGAACATGGGGTTCCTATGGCCAGGATCCTCACTGAACTTGAAACACTTTGTGATGTCACTGGCCTTTTGCTAGGCTACGGCTTCAACAGAGAAACTCAGAGAGGAAACCCGGAGCTCAGTGTACATGTTAACACCTATGGATGCCTCCCCTATACAACTTGAAGAACAAAGCAAGGAAGAATCACTGAAGCAGAGGTTTGGCTGCCAGAATAACATCTTCCTGCCAGCACAAACTTCTCAGAAGCCGGGAGAGTCTGTTGATTGGACGTGGCAATGGAAATTTCGACACATGGATAAAATGGCTGGCTGAACTTGCAACTTGGTGACCTGGCCTGGAAGCTGAAATCATGTCTATTCCTGTCATAATAGCTGGGTGGCCCAAAACGTTCACAGTAACTTCTCTTGAATGACCAGCAGAGAGGAGCATCTTACGGGGAGTTCTCTTTTATCACTATGGCCTGTGCATGCACCTCTACTAACACTGTATATAGAACCTTCAGTAAACCCCCTGGAGGAAAAAAGTAAAAGGATCGTACGCTAGATCTTGTATGAACTGCCTGCCTGCTACAGTCCTGTCACACATCCACTCTCATGCATGCATCCTCCCTGGAGGAGCAGATTTGCCTTAGTTGGTGGCTTTCAAATATGTGTCTTATCGATCCTAAAGTATGTATGCTTTGGGAAATTCCTCTGGCTTGAAGATTATTACAACTTTTGTTATTAGGAACCTAATGTGTCTTGATAAATATTATAGTTTTTGTTGGTTGTATCAAAATCTTGCACTATGTTAATAATTATTATGTCTACGTTGCTGTTATCTTGTCTTGCTATTGTGGCACGTGTTAACTGCGCTCCAGCTTTCTAGCACAGGGGTCATTGCAGAAGATTTAAAGGTTGTGGATTGTAGGGTGGCTGGAGTGTGCGAGTGTGGGGAACATGGTGATCCTATGGCCAGCATCCTCACTGAACTTGAAACACTTTGTGATGTAACTGGCCTTTTGCTAGGCTAACGCTTCATCAGAGAAACTAAGAAAGGGAACCCTGAGCTCCATGTACATTCTGACACCTCTGGAAGCCTCCCATAGACAACTGCAAGGAAAAACCAAGGAAGAATCACTGAAGCCGAGGTGTGGCCACCAGAATAACATCTCTCTGCCAGCTCCAACTGCACGGAACCATGGGGACGCCATTGAGTGCACGTGGCCTTGACACTTTTGACGCATGGACCAGTGATGGCTGGCTCAACCGGCACCTGGAGGACATGACCTGCAACGTGGGCTGCTATGTGTCCTGGAATAACTTCAGTGTGTCGTCCAAAGGTCACAGCATTATCTTCTGAACGGCCAGAAGGTAGGAGCGTCTTAAAGGGGGGTTTTGTTTTCTTAGTATGAGCTGTGAATGCACCTCCAGTAGCGCTATATATAGACCCTGCCATAACACCGAGGGGGAGAAAAGTGAAATACAGTGTACTAGACCTTGAAGGGAGTGCCTGTCTGCAGCAGTCCTATCACAGACCCACTCTCATGCATGCATCACACCTGAAGGACAAGATTAGCCTTTGTTGATGGCTTTCTAACGTGTCTTGTCGCCTCTAATGTCTTTTTGCATTGGGAACTTCCTCCGGTTTGAGGATTATTACAGCTTTTGTTGTTAGGAACCGAATGTGTCTTGCGGTGAATTGTAATTTTCGTTGCCTGTGTCAAAATCTTGCTCTATCTTAATTCCTGTTATCGCTAAGTTGCTATTATCTGCTCTTGCTATTGCGGCTTGTGTTTCCAGTGCACCAGTTTATTTGCACATGGACCACTGCGGAAGATTCAAATAGTGTGGACTATAAGGCGAGATTCCTGGAGGTGGGGTGTGTGGGGAAGGTGGGGTTCTATGACCTGCATCCTCACTGAACTTGAACCACTTTGTGATGTAACTGGCCTGTTGCTAGGCTGCGGCTTCAACAGAGGACCTCAGAGAGGAATCCCGAAGCTCAGTGTACATGTTAACAACTATGGATGCCTCCCCTATACAACTTCAAGAACAAACCAAGGAAGAATCACTGAAGCAGAGGTTTGGCTGCCAGAATAACATCTTCCTACCAGCACCAACTTCTCGGAAGCCGGGAGAGTCCGTTCATTGAATGTGGCAATGGAACTTTGGACACATGGACAAAATGGCTTTCTGAACTGGCACCTTGGTGACCCGGCCTGGAATCTGGACTCATGTCTATTTCTCTCATAAAAGCTGGGTGGCCCAAAAAGTTCACAGTAACTTCTCTTGAACGGCCAGAAGATAGGAGCATCATACGGGGAGTTCTGTTTTATGACTATGGCCTGTGCATGCTCCTCCAGTCACTTTGAATATAGTACCTTCAGTAACCCCCATGGGGAAGAAAGTAAAAGTATGGTACACTAGATCTTGAACGGACTGCCTGCCTGCTACAATCCTGTCACACATCCACTCTCATGCATGCATCCTTCCTGAATGACCCTATTTGCCTTAGTTTGTGGCTTTGAAATATATGTCTTATCGCCCCTGAAGTGTTTATGCATTGGGAACTTCCTCTGGCTTGAGGTTTATTACAAGTTTTGTTATTAGGAACCTAATGTGTCTTGAGGAATATTACAGTTTTTGTTGCCTGTATCAATACCTTGTTCTATATTTATAACTATTATGTCTATATAGCTGTTATCTTGTCTTGCTATTGTGGCACGTGTTTACTGCGCTCCAGCTTTCTAGCACAGGGGTCATTGCAGAAGATTTAAAGGTTGTGGATTGTAGGGTGGGAATACTGGAGTGTGCGAGTGTGGGGAACATGGTGATCCTATGGCCAGCATCCTCACTGAACTTGAAACACTTTGTGATGTAACTGGCCTTTTGCTAGGCTAACGCTTCATCAGAGAAACTAAGAAAGGGAACCCTGAGCTCCGTGTACATTATGCCACCTCTGGAAGCCTCCCATAGACAACTGCAAGGAAAAACCAAGGAAGAATCGCTGAAGCCTAGGTTTGGCCACCAGAATAACATCTCTCTGCCAGCTCCAACTGCACGGAACCATGGGGACACCATTGAGTGCACGTGGCCTTGACACTTTTGACGCATGGACCAGTGATGGCTGGCTCAACCGGCACCTGGAGGACATGACCTGCAACGTGGGCTGCTATGTGTCCTGGAATAACTTCAGTGTGTCGTCCAAAGGTCACAGCATTATCTTCTGAACGGCCAGAAGGTAGGAGCGTCTTAAAGGGGGGTTTTGTTTTCTTAGTATGAGCTGTGAATGCACCTCCAGTAGCGCTATATATAGACGCTGCCGTAACACCGAGGGGGAAAAAAGTGAAATATGGTGTACTAGACCTTGAAGGGACTGCCTGTCTGCAGCAGTCCTATCACAGACCCACTCTCATGCATGCATCACACCTGAAGGACAAGATTAGCCTTTGTTGATGGCTTTCAAACATGTGTCTTATCGCCTCTAAGGTCTTTTTGCCTTGGGAACTTCCTCCGGTTTGAGGATTATTACAGCTTTTGTTGTTAGGAACCGAATGTGTCTTGCGGTTTATTGTAATTTTTTGTTGCCTGTGTAAAAATCTTGCTCTATCGTAATTCCTGTTTTCGCTAAATTGCTGTTATCTTCTCTTGCTATTGCGGCTTGTGTTTCCAGTGCTCCAGTTTATTTGCACATGGACCATTGCGGATATTCAAAAAGTGTGGACTATAAGGCGAGAGTCCTGGAGGTGGGGTGTGTGGGGAAGATGTTGTTCTATGACCCGGATCCTCACTGATCTTCAACCACTTTGTGATGTAACTGGCCTGTTGCTAGGCTGCGGCTTCAACAGAGGACCTCAGAGAGGAATCCCCGAGCTCAGTGTACATGTTAACAACTATGGATGCCTCCCCTATACAACTTCAGGAGCAAACCAAGGAAGAATCACTGAAGCAGAGGTTTGGCTGCCAGAATAACATCTTCCTGCCAGCACCAACTTCTCGGAAGCCAGGAGAGTCCGTTCATTGAATGTGGCAATGGAACTTTGGACACATGGACAAAATGGCTTTCTGAACTGGCACCTTGGTGACCCAGCCTGGAAGCTGGCCTCATGTCTATTTCTGTCATAAAAGCTGGGTGGCCCAAAAAGTTCACAGTAACTTCTCTTGAACGGCCAAAAGATAGGAGCATCATACGGGGAGTTCTGTTTTATTACTATGGCCAGTGCATGCTCCTCCAGTCACTTTGAATATAGTACCTTCAGTAACCCCCATGGGGAAGAAAGTAAAAGTATGGTACACGAGATCTTGAACGGACTGCCCGCCTGCAACAATCCTGTCACACATCCACTCTCATGCATGCATCCTTCCTGAAGGACCCTATTTGCCTTAGTTTGTGGCTTTAAAATATGTGTCTTATCGCCCCTAAAGTGTTTATGCTTTGGGAACTTCCTCTGGCTTGAGGTTTATTACAAGTTTTGTTATTAGGAACCTAATGTGTCTTGAGGAATATTACAGTTTTTGTTCCCGGTATCAATACCTTGCTCTATATTTATAACTATTATGTCTGTATAGCTGTTATCTTGTCTTGCTATTGTGGCACGTGTTTACTGCGCTCCAGCTTTCTAGCACAGGGGTCATTGCAGAAGATTTAAAGGTTGTGGATTGTAGGGTGGGAATACTGGAGTGTGCGAGTGTGGGGAACATGGTGATCCTATGGCCAGCATCCTCACTGAACTTGAAACACTTTGTGATGTAACTGGCCTTTTGCTAGGCTAACGCTTCATCAGAGAAACTAAGAAAGGGAACCCTGAGGTCCGTGTACATTCTGACACCTCTGGATGCCTCCCATAGACAACTGCAAGGAAACACCAAGGAAGAATCACTGAAGCCGAGGTTTGGCCACCAGAATAACATCTCTCTGCCAGCTCCAACTGCACGGAACCATGGGGACGCCATTGAGTGCACGTGGCCTTGACACTTTTGACGCATGGACCAGTGATGGCTGGCTCAACCGGCACCTGGAGGACATGACCTGCAACGTGGGCTGCTATGTGTCCTGGAATAACTTCAGTGTGTCGTCCAAAGGTCACAGCATTATCTTCTGAACAGCCAGAAGGTAGGAGCGTCTTAAAGGGGGGTTTTGTTTTCTTAGTATGAGCTGTGAATGCACCTCCAGTAGCGCTATATATAGACCCTGCCATAACACCGAGGGGGAGAAAAGTGAAATACAGTGTACTAGACCTTGAAGGGAGTGCCTGTCTGCAGCAGTCCTATCACAGACCCACTCTCATGCATGCATCACACCTGAAGGACAAGATTAGCCTTTGTTGATGGCTTTCTAACATGTGTCTTGTCGCCTCTAAGGTCTTTTTGCATTGGGAACTTCCTCCTGCTTGAGGATTATTACAGCTTTTGTTGTTAGGAACCGAATGTGTCTTGCGGTTTATTGTAATTTTTGTTGCCTGTGTCAAAATCTTGCTCTATCTTAATTCCTGTTATCGCTAAGTTGCTGTTATCTTCTCTTGCTATTGCAGATTGTGTTTCCAGTGCTCCAGTTTATTTGCACATGGACCATTGCGGAAGATTCAAATAGTGTGGACTATAAGGCGAGAATCCTGGAGGTGGGGTGTGTGGGGAAGATGTTGTTCTATGACCCGGATCCTCACTGATCTTCAACCACTTTGTGATGTAACTGGCCTGTTGCTAGGCTGCGCCTTCAACAGAGGACCTCAGAGAGGAATCCCGGAGCTCAGTGTACATGTTAACAACTATGGATGCCTCCCCTATACAACTTCAGGAGCAAACCAAGTAAGAATCACTGAAGCAGAGGTTTTGCTGCCAGAATAACATCTTCCTGCCAGCACCAACTTCTCGGAAGCCGGGAGAGTCTGTTCATTGAATGTGGCAATGGAACTTTGGACACATGGACAAAATGGCTTTCTGAACTGGCACCTTGGTGACCCGGCCTGGAAGCTGGCCTCATGTCTATTTCTCTCATAAAAGCTGGGTGGCTCAAAACGTTCACAGGAACTTCTCTTGAACGGCCAAAAGATAGGAGCATCATACGGGGAGTTCTGTTTTATGACTATGGCCTGTGCATGCTCCTCCAGTCACATTGAATATAGTACCTTCAGTAACCCCCATGGGGATAAAAGAAAAAGTATGGTACACTAGATCTTGAACGGACTGCCCGCCTGCTACAATCCTGTCACCCAGCCACTCTCATGCATGCATACTTCCTGAAGGACCCTATTTGCCTTAGTTTGTGGCTTTAAAAGATGTGTCTTATCGCCCCTAAAGTGTTTATGCATTGGGAACTTCCTCTGGCTTGAGGTTTATTACAAGTTTTGTTATTAGGAACCTAATGTGTCTTGAGGAATATTACAGTTTTTGTTGCCTGTATCAATACCTTGCTCTATATTTATAGCTATTATGTCTGTATAGCTGTTATCTTGTCTTGCTATTGCGGCACGTGTTTACTGCGCTCCAGCTTTCTAGCACAGGGGTCATTGCAGAAGATTTAAAGGTTGTGGATTGTAGGGTGGGAATACTGGAGTGTGCGAGTGTGGGGAACATGGTGATCCTATGGCCAGCATCCTCACTGAACTTGAAACACTTTGTGATGTAACTGGCCTTTTGCTAGGCTAACGCTTCATCAGAGAAACTAAGAAAGGGAACCCTGAGCTCCGTGTACATTCTGACACCTCTGGATGCCTCCCATAGACAACTGCAAGGAAACACCAAGGAAGAATCACTGAAGCCGAGGTTTGGCCACCAGAATAACATCTCTCTGCCAGCTCCAACTGCACGGAACCATGGGGACGCCATTGAGTGCACGTGGCCTTGACACTTTTGACGCATGGACCAGTGATGGCTGGCTCAACCGGCACCTGGAGGACATGACCTGCAACGTGGGCTGCTATGTGTCCTGGAATAACTTCAGTGTGTCGTCCAAAGGTCACAGCATTATCTTCTGAACGGCCAGAAGGTAGGAGCGTCTTAAAGGGGGGTTTTGTTTTCTTAGTATGAGCTGTGAATGCACCTCCAGTAGCGCTATATATAGACCCTGCCATAACACCGAGGGGGAAAAAAGTGAAATACAGTGTACTAGACCTTGAAGGGAGTGCCTGTCTGCAGCAGTCCTATCACAGACCCACTCTCATGCATGCATCACACCTGAAGGACAAGATTAGCCTTTGTTGATGGCTTTCTAACATGTGTCTTGTCGCCTCTAAGGTCTTTTTGCATTGGGAACTTCCTCCTGCTTGAGGATTATTACAGCTTTTGTTGTTAGGAACCGAATGTGTCTTGCGGTTTATTGTAATTTTTGTTGCCTGTGTCAAAATCTTGCTCTATCTTAATTCCTGTTATCGCTAAGTTGCTGTTATCTTCTCTTGCTATTGCGGCTTGTGTTTCCAGTGCTCCAGTTTATTTGCACATGGACCATTGCGGAAGATTCAAATAGTGTGGACTATAAGGCGAGAATCCTGGAGGTGGGGTGTGTGGGGAAGATGTTGTTCTATGACCCGGATCCTCACTGATCTTCAACCACTTTGTGATGTAACTGGCCTGTTGCTAGGCTGCGCCTTCAACAGAGGACCTCAGAGAGGAATCCCGGAGCTCAGTGTACATGTTAACAACTATGGATGCCTCCCCTATACAACTTCAGGAGCAAACCAAGGAAGAATCACTGAAGCAGAGGTTTTGCTGCCAGAATAACATCTTCCTGCCAGCACCAACTTCTCGGAAGCCGGGAGAGTCCGTTCATTGAATGTGGCAATGGAACTTTGGACACATGGACAAAATGGCTTTCTGAACTGGCACCTTGGTGACCCGGCCTGGAAGCTGGCCTCATGTCTATTTCTCTCATAAAAGCTGGGTGGCTCAAAAAGTTCACAGGAACTTCTCTTGAACGGCCAAAAGATAGGAGCATCATACGGGGAGTTCTGTTTTATGACTATGGCCTGTGCATGCTCCTCCAGTCACATTGAATATAGTACCTTCAGTAACCCCCATGGGGAAAAAAGTAAAAGTATGGTACACTAGATCTTGAACGGACTGCCCGCCTGCTACAATCCTGTCACCCAGCCACTCTCATGCATGCATACTTCCTGAAGGACCCTATTTGCCTTAGTTTGTGGCTTTAAAATATGTGTCTTATCGCCCCTAAAGTGTTTATGCATTGGGAACTTCCTCTGGCTTGAGGTTTATTACAAGTTTTGTTATTAGGAACCTAATATGTCTTGAGGAATATTACAGTTTTTGTTGCCTGTATCAATACCTTGCTCTATATTTATAACTATTATGTCTGTATAGCTGTTATCTTGTCTTGCTATTGCGGCACGTGTTTACTGCGCTCCAGCTTTCTAGCACAGGGGTCATTGCAGAAGATTTAAAGGTTGTGGATTGTAGGGTGGGAATACTGGAGTGTGCGAGTGTGGGGAACATGGTGATCCTATGGCCAGCATCCTCACTGAACTTGAAACACTTTGTGATGTAACTGGCCTTTCGCTAGGCTAACGCTTCATCAGAGAAACTAAGAAAGGGAACCCTGAGCTCCGTGTACATTCTGACACCTCTGGATGCCTCCCATAGACAACTGCAAGGAAACACCAAGGAAGAATCACTGAAGCCGAGGTTTGGCCACCAGAATAACATCTCTCTGCCAGCTCCAACTGCACGGAACCATGGGGACGCCATTGAGTGCACGTGGCCTTGACACTTTTGACGCATGGACCAGTGATGGCTGGCTCAACCGGCACCTGGAGGACATGACCTGCAACGTGGGCTGCTATGTGTCCTGGAATAACTTCAGTGTGTCGTCCAAAGGTCACAGCATTATCTTCTGAACGGCCAGAAGGTAGGAGCGTCTTAAAGGGGGGTTTTGTTTTCTTAGTATGAGCTGTGAATGCACCTCCAGTAGCGCTATATATAGACCCTGCCATAACACCGAGGGGGAGAAAAGTGAAATACAGTGTACTAGACCTTGAAGGGAGTGCCTGTCTGCAGCAGTCCTATCACAGACCCACTCTCATGCATGCATCACACCTGAAGGACAAGATTAGCCTTTGTTGATGGCTTTCTAACATGTGTCTTGTCGCCTCTAAGGTCTTTTTGCATTGGGAACTTCCTCCTGCTTGAGGATTATTACAGCTTTTGTTGTTAGGAACCGAATGTGTCTTGCGGTTTATTGTAATTTTTGTTGCCTGTGTCAAAATCTTGCTCTATCTTAATTCCTGTTATCGCTAAGTTGCTGTTATCTTCTCTTGCTATTGCGGCTTGTGTTTCCAGTGCTCCAGTTTATTTGCACATGGACCATTGCGGAAGATTCAAATAGTGTGGACTATAAGGCGAGAATCCTGGAGGTGGGGTGTGTGGGGAAGATGTTGTTCTATGACCCGGATCCTCACTGATCTTCAACCACTTTGTGATGTAACTGGCCTGTTGCTAGGCTGCGCCTTCAACAGAGGACCTCAGAGAGGAATCCCGGAGCTCAGTGTACATGTTAACAACTATGGATGCCTCCCCTATACAACTTCAGGAGCAAACCAAGGAAGAATCACTGAAGCAGAGTTTTGGCTGCCAGAATAACATCTTCCTACCAGCACCAACTTCTCGGAAGCCGGGAGAGTCCGTTCATTGAATGTGGCAATGGAACTTTGGACACATGGACAAAATGGCTTTCTGAACTGGCACCTTGGTGACCCGGCCTGGAAGCTGGCCTCATGTCTATTTCTGTCATAAAAGCTGGGTGGCCAAAAAGTTCACAGTAACTTCTCTTGAACGGCCAGAAGATAGGAGCATCATACGGGGAGTTCTGTTTTATGACTATGGCCTGTACATGCTCCTCCAGTCACTTTGAATATAGTACCTTCAGTAACCCCCATGGGGAAAAAAGAAAAAGTATGGTACACTAGATCTTGAACGGACTGCCCGCCTGCTACAATCCTGTCACACATCCACTCTCATGCATGCATCCTTCCTGAAGGACCCTATTTGCCTTAGTTTGTGGCTTTAAAATATGTGTCTTATCGCCCCTAAAGTGTTTATGCATTGGGAACTTCCTCTGGCTTGAGGTTTATTACAAGTTTTGTTATTAGGAACCTAATGTGTCTTGAGGAATATTACAGTTTTTGTTGCCTGTATCAATACCTTGCTCTATATTTATAACTATTATGTCTGTATAGCTGTTATCTTGTCTTGCTATTGTGGCACGTGTTTACTGCGCTCCAGCTTTCTAGCACAGGGGTCATTGAAGAAGATTTAAATGTTGTGGATTGCAGGGTGGGAATACTGGAGTGTGCGAGTGTGGGGAATATGGTGATCCTATGGCCAGGATCCTCACTGAACTTGAAACACTTTGTGATGTAACTGGCCTTTTGCTAGGCTAACGCTTCATCAGAGAAACTAAGAAACGGAACCCTGAGCTCCGCGTACATTCTGACACCTCTGGATGTCTCCCATAGACAACTGCAAGGAAAAACCAAGGAATAATCACTGAAGCCGAGGTTTGGCCACCAGAATAACATCTCTCTGCCAGCTCCAACTGCACGGAACCATGGGGACGCCATTGAGTGCACGTGGCCTTGACACTTTTGACGCATGGACCAGTGATGGCTGGCTCAACCGGCACCTGGAGGACATGACCTGCAACGTGGGCTGCTATGTGTCCTGGAATAACTTCAGTGTGTAGTCCAAAGGTCACAGCATTATCTTCTAAACGGGCAGAAGGTTGGAGCGTCTTAAAGGGGGGTTTTGTTTTCTTAGTATGAGCTGTGAATGCACCTCCAGTAGCGCTATATATAGACCCTGCCGTAACACCGAGGGGGAGAAAAGTGAAATACGGTGTACTAGACTTTGAAGGGACTGCCTGTCTGCAGCAGTCCTATCACAGACCCACTCTCATGCATGCATCACACCTGAAGGACAAGATTAGCCTTTGTTGATGGCTTTCAAACATGTGTCTTGTCGCCTCTAAGGTCTTTTTGCATTGGGAACTTCCTCCTGCTTGAGGATTATTACAGCTTTTGTTGTTCTGAACCGAATGTGTCTTGCGGTTTATTGTAATTTTTGTTGCCTGTGTCAAAATCTTGCTCTATCGTAATTCCTGTTATCGCTAAGTTGCTGTTATCTTCTCTTGCTATAGCGGCTTGTGTTTCCAGTGCTCCAGTTTATTTGCACATGGACCACTGTTTAAGATTCAAATAGTGTGGACTATAAGGCGAGAATCCTGGAGGTGGGGTGTGTGGGGAAGGTGGGGTTCTATGACCTGCATCCTCACTGAACTTCAACCACTTTGTGATGTAACTGGCCTGTTGCTAGGCTGCGGCTTCAACAGAGGACCTCAGAGAGGAATCCCCGAGCTCAGTGTACATGTTAACAACTATGGATGCCTCCCCTATACAACTTCAGGAGCAAACCAAGTAAGAATCACTGAAGCAGAGGTTTTGCTGCCAGAATAACATCTTCCTGCCAGCACCAACTTCTCGGAAGCCGGGAGAGTCCGTTCATTGAATGTGGCAATGGAACTTTGGACACATGGACAAAATGGCTTTCTGAACTGGCACCTTGGTGACCCGGCCTGGAAGCTGGCCTCATGTCTATTTCTCTCATAAAAGCTGGGTGGCTCAAAAAGTTCACAGGAACTTCTCTTGAACGGCCAAAAGATAGGAGCATCATACGGGGAGTTCTGTTTTATGACTATGGCCTGTGCATGCTCCTCCAGTCACATTGAATATAGTACCTTCAGTAACCCCCATGGGGAAAAAAGTAAAAGTATGGTACACTAGATCTTGAACGGACTGCCCGCCTGCTACAATCCTGTCACCCAGCCACTCTCATGCATGCATACTTCCTGAAGGACCCTATTTGCCTTAGTTTGTGGCTTTAAAATATGTGTCTTATCGCCCCTAAAGTGTTTATGCATTGGGAACTTCCTCTGGCTTGAGGTTTATTACAAGTTTTGTTATTAGGAACCTAATGTGTCTTGAGGAATATTACAGTTTTTGTTGCCTGTATCAATACCTTGCTCTATATTTATAACTATTATGTCTGTATAGCTGTTATCTTGTCTTGCTATTGCGGCACGTGTTTACTGCGCTCCAGCTTTCTAGCACAGGGGTCATTGCAGAAGATTTAAAGGTTGTGGATTGTAGGGTGGGAATACTGGAGTGTGCGAGTGTGGGGAACATGGTGATCCTATGGCCAGCATCCTCACTGAACCTGAAACACTTTTTGATGTAACTGGCCTTCTGCTAGGCTAACGCTTCAGCAGAGAAACTACAAAAGGGAACCCTGAGCTCCGTGTACATTCTGACACCTCTGGATGCCTCCCATAGACAACTACAAGGAGAAACCAAGGAAGAATCACTGAAGCCGAGGTTTGGCCACCAGAATAACATCTCTCTGCCATCTCGAACTGCACGGAACCATGTTGATGCCATTGAGTGCACGTGGCCTTGACACTTTTGACACATGGACCAGTGATGGCTGGCTGAACCGGCACCTGGAGGACATGACCTGGAACGTGGGCTCCTGTGTATCCTGGAATAACTGCAGTTTGTTTTCCAAAGGTCACAGCATTATGTTCTGAACGGCCAGAAAGGAGGAGCGTCTTAAAGGGGGGTTTTGTTTTCTTAGTATGACCTGTGAATGCACCTCCAGAAGCGCTATATATATACACCGTGCCATAACACCGAGGGGGATTAAAGTGAAATATGGTGTACTCGACCTTGAAGGGACAGCCTGTCTGCAGCAGTTCTATCACAGACCCACTCTCATGCATGCATCACACCTTAAGGACAAGACTAGCCTTTGTTGATGTCTTTCAAACATGTGTCTTGTCACCTCTAAGGTCTTTTTGCTTTGGGAACTTCCTCCGGCTTGAGGATTATTACAGCTTTTGTTGTTAGGATCCGAATGTGTCTTGCGGATTATTGTAATTTTTGTTGCCTGTGTCAAAATCTTGCTCTATCTTAATTCCTATTATCGCTAAGTTGATATTATCTTCTCTTGCTATTGCGGCTTGTGTTTACAGTGCTCCAGTTTATTTGCACATGGACCATTGCGGAAGATTCAAATAGTGTGGACTATAAGGCGAGAATCCTGGAGGTGGGGTGTGTGGGGAAGATGTTGTTCTATGACCCGGATCCTCACTGATCTTCAACCACTTTGTGATGTAACTGGCCTGTTGCTAGGCTGCGCCTTCAACAGAGGACCTCAGAGAGGAATCCCGGAGCTCAGTGTACATGTTAACAACTATGGATGCCTCCCCTATACAACTTCAGGAGCAAACCAAGGAAGAATCACTGAAGCAGAGGTTTGGCTGCCAGAATAACATCTTCCTGCCAGCACCAACTTCTCGGAAGCCGGGAGAGTCCGTTCATTGACTGTGGCAATGGAACTTTGGACACATGGACAAAATGGCTTTCTGAACTGACACCTTGGTGACCCGGCCTGGAAGCTGGCCTCATGTCTATTTCTCTCATAAAAGCTGGGTGGCCCAAAAAGTTCACAGTAACTTCTCTTGAACAGCCAGAAGATAGGAGCATCATACGGGGAGTTCTGTTTTATGACTATGGCCTGTGCATGCTCCTCCAGTCACTTTGAATATAGTACCTTCAGTAACCCCCATGGGGAAAAAAGTAAAAGTATGGTACACTAGATCTTGAACGGACTGCCCGCCTGCTACAATCCTGTCACACATCCACTCTCATGCATGCATCCTTCCTGAAGGACCCTATTTGCCTTAGTTTGTGGCTTTAAAATATGTGTCTTATCGCCCCTAAAGTGTTTATGCATTGGGAACTTCCTCTGGCTTGAGGTTTATTACAAGTTTTGTTATTAGGAACCTAATGTGTCTTGAGGAATATTACAATTTTTGTTGCCTGTATCAATACCTTGCTCTATATTTATAACTATTATGTCTATATAGCTGTTATCTTGTCTTGCTATTGTGGCACGTGTTTACTGCGCTCCAGCTTTCTAGCACAGGGGACATTGCAGAAGATTTAAAGGTTGTGGATTATAGGGTGGGAATACTGGAGTGTGCGAGTGTGGGGAACATGGTGATCCTATGGCCAGCATCCTCACTGAACTTGAAACACTTTGTGATGTAACTGGCCTTTTGCTAGGCTAACACTTCAGCAGAGAAACTAAGAAAGGGGACCCTGAGCTCCGTGTACATTCTAACACCTATGGATGCCTCCCATATACAACTGCAAGGACAAACCAAGGAAGAATCACCGAAGCCGTTTTTAGGCCACCAGAATAACACCTTTCTGCCAGCTCCAACCGCACGGAACCCTGGGGACTCCATTGAGTGGACGTGGCCTTGACCCTTTTGACACATGGACCAGTGATGGCTGGCTCCACCGGCACCTGGAGGACATGACCTGGAACGTGGCCTCCTTTGTATCCTGGCATAATAGCAGGGTGTCTTCCAAAGGTCACAGCATTACCTTCTGAACGGCCAGAAGGTAGGAGCGTCTTAAAGGGGGGTTTTGTTTTCTTAGTATGACCTGTGAATGCACCTCCAGTAGCGCTATGTATGGACCCTTCAGTAACACCGAGGGGGAAAAAAGTGAAATATGGTGTACCAGACCTTGAAGGGGCTGCCTGCCTGCGGCAGTCCTATCACAGATCCACTCTCATGCCCGCATCACACCTGAAGGACAAGATTACCCTTTGTTGATGGCTTTCAAACATGTGTCTTATCGACTCTAAGGTCTTTTTGCATTGGGAACTTCCTCCGGCTTGAGGATTATTACAACTTTTGTTGTTAGGAACCGAATGTGTCTTGTGGATTATTGTAATATTTGTTGCCTGTGTCAAAATCTTGCTCTATCCTAATTCCTATTATCGCCAAGTTGCTATTATCTTCTCTTGCTATTGCGGCTTGTGTTTCCAGGGCTCCAGTTTATTTGCACATGGACCGTGGCGGAAGATTTAAATAGTGTGGACTCTAAGGCGAGAATACTGGAGGTGGGGAGTGTGGGGAAGCTGGGGTTCTATGACCCGGATCCTCACTGAACTTCAACCACTTTGTGATGCAACTGGCCTGTTGCTAGGCTACGGCTTCAACAGAGGACCTCAGAGAGGAGTCCCGGAGCTCAGTGTACATGTTAACAACTATGGATGCCTCCCCTATACAACTTCAAGAACAAACCAAGGAAGAATCACTGAAGCGGAGGTTTGGCTGCCAGAATAACATCTTCCTGCCAGCACCAACTTCTCGGAAGCCGGGAGAGTCCGTTCATTGAACGTGGCAATGGAACTTTGGACACTTGGACATAACGGCCGGCCGAAGTGGCACCTTGGTGACCCGTCCCGGAAGCTGGCCTCATGTCTATTTCTGTCATAAAAGCTGGGTGGCCCAAAAAGTTCACAGTAACTTCTCTTGAACGGCCAGAAGATAGGCGCATCGTACGGGGAGTTCTGTTTTATCACTATGGCCTGTGCATGTTCCTCCAGTAACATTGTATATAGTACCTTCAGTAACCCCCATGGGGAGAACAGTAAAAGTATGGTACACTAGATCTTGAACGGACTGCCTGCCTGCTACAGTCCTGTCACACACCCACTCTCATGCACGCATCTTTCCTGAAGGACCATATTTGCCTTAGTTTGTGGCTTTAAAATATGTGTTTTATCGCCCTTAAAGGGTTTATGCGTTGGGAACTTCCTCTGGCTTGGGTATTATTACAACATTTGTTATTAGGAACCTAATGTGTGTTGAGAGATATTATAGTTTTCGTTGCCTGTATCAAAATCTTGCTCTATATTTCTAATTCTTATGTCTGTATTGCTGTTATCTTGTGTTGCTATTGTGGCACGTGTTTACTGCGCTCCAGCTTTCTAGCACAGGGGCCATTGCAGAAGATTTAAATGTTGTGGATTGTAGGGTGGGAATACTGGAGGGTGGGAGTGTGGGGAAGATGGGGATCCTATGGCCAGGATCCTCACTGAATTTGAAACACTTTGTGATGTAACTGGCCTTCTGCTAGGCTAACGCTTCAGCAGAGAAACTAAGAAAGGGAACCCTGAGCTCCGTGTACATTCTGACACCTCTGGATGCCTCCCATATACAACTGCAAGGAGAAACCAAGGAAGAATCACCGAAGCCGAGGTTTGGCCACCAGAATAACATCTCTCTGCCATCTCCAACCGCACGGAACCATGGGGACGCCATTGAGTGGACATGGCCTTGACCCTTTTGACACATGGACCAGTGATGGCTGGCTCCACCGGCACCTGGAGGACATGACCTGGAACGTGGCCTCCTGGGTATCCTGGAATAACTGCAGCGTGTCTTCCAAAGGTCACGGCATCATCTTCTGAATGGCCAGGAGGTAGGAGCGTCTTAAAGGGGGGTTTTGTTTTATTATTATTATGACCTCTGAATGCACCTCCAGTAGCGCTATATATAGACCGTTCAGTAACACCGAGGGGGAAAAAAGTGAAATGTGGTGTACTAGACCTTGAAGGGACTGCCTGCGTGCGGCAGTCCTATCACACATCCGCTCTCATGCATGCATCCCACCTGAAGGACAAGTTGAGCCTTTGTTGATGGGCTTTCAAATATGTGTCTTATCGCCCCTAATGTGTTTTTGCTTTGGGAACCTCCTCTGCCTTGTGGATTATTACAACTTTTGCTGTTAGGAACCGAGTGTGTCTTGAGGATTATGGTAATTTTTTTTGCCTGTGTCAAAATGTTGCTCTATCTTAATTCTTATTATCGCTAAGTTGCTGTTATCTTCTCTTGCTCTTGCGGCTTGTGTTTTCAATGCTCCAGTTTATTTGCACAGGGATCATTGGGGAAGATTTAAATTGTGTGGACTGTAAGGTGAGAATACTTGAGGTGGGGAGTATGGGGCAGATGGGGTTCTATGACCCGGATCCTCGCTGAACTTCAACCACTTTGTACTGTAAATGGCCTGTTGCTACGCTACGAATTCATCCGAGGAACTCCGACAGGAAACCCGGAGCTCAGTGTAAATGTTAACACCTATGGATGCCTCCCCTATTCAACTTCAGGAACAAACCAAGGAAGAATCACCGAAGCAGAGGTTTGGCTGCCAGAATAACATCTTCCTGCCAGCACCAACTTCTCGGAAGCCGGGAGAGTCCGTTCATTGGACGTGGCAATGGAACATTCGACACCTGGACAAAATGGCTGGCTGAACTGGCACCTTGGTGACCCGGCCTGGAATCTGGCCTGATGTCTATTGCTGTCATAGTAGCTGGCTGGCCCAAAAAGTTCACAGTAACTTCTCTTGAACGTCCAGAAGATAGGAGCAACTTACGGGGAGTTCTCTTTTAACACTATGGCCTGTGCATGCACCTCCACTAACATTGTATACAGAATCTTCAGTAACCCCCATGGGGAAAAAAGTAAAAGTACGGTACACTAGATCCTGATCGGACTGCCTGCCTGCTACAGTCCTGTCACTCATCCACCCTCATGCATGCATCCGACCTGAAGGACAAGGTTTGCCTTCGTTGGTGGCTTTAAAATATGTGTCTTATCGCCACTAAAGTCTTTGTGAATTGGGAACTTCCTCTGGCTTGAGTTTTATTGCAACTTTTGTTACTAGGAACCTAATGTGTCTTGAGGAATATTATCGTTTTTATTTCCTGTATCAGATCTTGCTCTTTCTTAATAATTATTGTATCTATGTTGCTGTTATCTTGTCTTGCTATTGTGGCACGTGTTTACTGCGCTGCAGCTTTGTAGCACAGGGAACATTGCAGAAGATTTAAATGTTGTGGATTGTAGGGTGGGAATACTGGAGGGTGGGAGTGTGGGGAAAATGGGGATCCTATGGCCAGGATCCTCACTGACCTTGAAACCCTTTGTGATGTAACTGGCCTTCTGCTAGGCTAACGCTTCAGCAGAGAAACTAAGAAAGGGGACCCTGAGCTCCGTGTACATTCTAACACCTATGGATGCCTCCCATATACAACTGCAAGGACAAACCAAGGAAGAATCACCGAAGCCGTTTTTAGGCCACCAGAATAACACCTTTCTGCCAGCTCCAACCGCACGGAACCCTGGGGACTCCATTGAGTGGACGTGGCCTTGACCCTTTTGACACATGGACCAGTGATGGCTGGCTCCACCGGCACCTGGAGGACATGACCTGGAACGTGGCCTCCTTTGTATCCTGGCATAATAGCAGGGTGTCTTCCAAAGGTCACAGCATTACCTTCTGAACGGCCAGAAGGTAGGAGCGTCTTAAAGGGGGGTTTTGTTTTCTTAGTATGACCTGTGAATGCACCTCCAGTAGCGCTATGTATGGACCCTTCAGTAACACCGAGGGGGAAAAAAGTGAAATATGGTGTACCAGACCTTGAAGGGGCTGCCTGCCTGCGGCAGTCCTATCACAGATCCACTCTCATGCCCGCATCACACCTGAAGGACAAGATTACCCTTTGTTGATGGCTTTCAAACATGTGTCTTATCGACTCTAAGGTCTTTTTGCATTGGGAACTTCCTCCGGCTTGAGGATTATTACAACTTTTGTTGTTAGGAACCGAATGTGTCTTGTGGATTATTGTAATATTTGTTGCCTGTGTCAAAATCTTGCTCTATCCTAATTCCTATTATCGCCAAGTTGCTATTATCTTCTCTTGCTATTGCGGCTTGTGTTTCCAGGGCTCCAGTTTATTTGCACATGGACCGTGGCGGAAGATTTAAATAGTGTGGACTCTAAGGCGAGAATACTGGAGGTGGGGAGTGTGGGGAAGCTGGGGTTCTATGACCCGGATCCTCACTGAACTTCAACCACTTTGTGATGCAACTGGCCTGTTGCTAGGCTACGGCTTCAACAGAGGACCTCAGAGAGGAGTCCCGGAGCTCAGTGTACATGTTAACAACTATGGATGCCTCCCCTATACAACTTCAAGAACAAACCAAGGAAGAATCACTGAAGCGGAGGTTTGGCTGCCAGAATAACATCTTCCTGCCAGCACCAACTTCTCGGAAGCCGGGAGAGTCCGTTCATTGAACGTGGCAATGGAACTTTGGACACTTGGACATAACGGCCGGCCGAAGTGGCACCTTGGTGACCCGTCCCGGAAGCTGGCCTCATGTCTATTTCTGTCATAAAAGCTGGGTGGCCCAAAAAGTTCACAGTAACTTCTCTTGAACGGCCAGAAGATAGGCGCATCGTACGGGGAGTTCTGTTTTATCACTATGGCCTGTGCATGTTCCTCCAGTAACATTGTATATAGTACCTTCAGTAACCCCCATGGGGAGAACAGTAAAAGTATGGTACACTAGATCTTGAACGGACTGCCTGCCTGCTACAGTCCTGTCACACACCCACTCTCATGCACGCATCTTTCCTGAAGGACCATATTTGCCTTAGTTTGTGGCTTTAAAATATGTGTTTTATCGCCCTTAAAGGGTTTATGCGTTGGGAACTTCCTCTGGCTTGGGTATTATTACAACATTTGTTATTAGGAACCTAATGTGTGTTGAGAGATATTATAGTTTTCGTTGCCTGTATCAAAATCTTGCTCTATATTTCTAATTCTTATGTCTGTATTGCTGTTATCTTGTGTTGCTATTGTGGCACGTGTTTACTGCGCTCCAGCTTTCTAGCACAGGGGCCATTGCAGAAGATTTAAATGTTGTGGATTGTAGGGTGGGAATACTGGAGGGTGGGAGTGTGGGGAAGATGGGGATCCTATGGCCAGGATCCTCACTGAATTTGAAACACTTTGTGATGTAACTGGCCTTCTGCTAGGCTAACGCTTCAGCAGAGAAACTAAGAAAGGGAACCCTGAGCTCCGTGTACATTCTGACACCTCTGGATGCCTCCCATATACAACTGCAAGGAGAAACCAAGGAAGAATCACCGAAGCCGAGGTTTGGCCACCAGAATAACATCTCTCTGCCATCTCCAACCGCACGGAACCATGGGGACGCCATTGAGTGGACGTGGCCTTGACCCTTTTGACACATGGACCAGTGATGGCTGGCTCCACCGGCACCTGGAGGACATGACCTGGAACGTGGCCTCCTGGGTATCCTGGAATAACTGCAGCGTGTCTTCCAAAGGTCACGGCATCATCTTCTGAATGGCCAGGAGGTAGGAGCGTCTTAAAGGGGGGTTTTGTTTTATTATTATTATGACCTCTGAATGCACCTCCAGTAGCGCTATATATAGACCGTTCAGTAACACCGAGGGGGAAAAAAGTGAAATGTGGTGTACTAGACCTTGAAGGGACTGCCTGCGTGCGGCAGTCCTATCACACATCCGCTCTCATGCATGCATCCCACCTGAAGGACAAGTTGAGCCTTTGTTGATGGGCTTTCAAATATGTGTCTTATCGCCCCTAATGTGTTTTTGCTTTGGGAACCTCCTCTGCCTTGTGGATTATTACAACTTTTGCTGTTAGGAACCGAGTGTGTCTTGAGGATTATGGTAATTTTTTTTGCCTGTGTCAAAATGTTGCTCTATCTTAATTCTTATTATCGCTAAGTTGCTGTTATCTTCTCTTGCTCTTGCGGCTTGTGTTTTCAATGCTCCAGTTTATTTGCACAGGGATCATTGGGGAAGATTTAAATTGTGTGGACTGTAAGGTGAGAATACTTGAGGTGGGGAGTATGGGGCAGATGGGGTTCTATGACCCGGATCCTCGCTGAACTTCAACCACTTTGTACTGTAAATGGCCTGTTGCTACGCTACGAATTCATCCGAGGAACTCCGACAGGAAACCCGGAGCTCAGTGTAAATGTTAACACCTATGGATGCCTCCCCTATTCAACTTCAGGAACAAACCAAGGAAGAATCACCGAAGCAGAGGTTTGGCTGCCAGAATAACATCTTCCTGCCAGCACCAACTTCTCGGAAGCCGGGAGAGTCCGTTCATTGGACGTGGCAATGGAACATTCGACACCTGGACAAAATGGCTGGCTGAACTGGCACCTTGGTGACCCGGCCTGGAATCTGGCCTGATGTCTATTGCTGTCATAGTAGCTGGCTGGCCCAAAAAGTTCACAGTAACTTCTCTTGAACGTCCAGAAGATAGGAGCAACTTACGGGGAGTTCTCTTTTAACACTATGGCCTGTGCATGCACCTCCACTAACATTGTATACAGAATCTTCAGTAACCCCCATGGGGAAAAAAGTAAAAGTACGGTACTCTAGATCCTGATCGGACTGCCTGCCTGCTACAGTCCTGTCACTCATCCACCCTCATGCATGCATCCGACCTGAAGGACAAGGTTTGCCTTCGTTGGTGGCTTTAAAATATGTGTCTTATCGCCACTAAAGTCTTTGTGAATTGGGAACTTCCTCTGGCTTGAGTTTTATTGCAACTTTTGTTACTAGGAACCTAATGTGTCTTGAGGAATATTATCGTTTTTATTTCCTGTATCAGATCTTGCTCTTTCTTAATAATTATTGTATCTATGTTGCTGTTATCTTGTCTTGCTATTGTGGCACGTGTTTACTGCGCTGCAGCTTTGTAGCACAGGGAACATTGCAGAAGATTTAAATGTTGTGGATTGTAGGGTGGGAATACTGGAGGGTGGGAGTGTGGGGAAAATGGGGATCCTATGGCCAGGATCCTCACTGACCTTGAAACCCTTTGTGATGTAACTGGCCTTCTGCTAGGCTAACGCTTCAGCAGAGAAACTAAGAAAGGGGACCCTGAGCTCCGTGTACATTCTAACACCTATGGATGCCTCCCATATACAACTGCAAGGACAAACCAAGGAAGAATCACCGAAGCCGTTTTTAGGCCACCAGAATAACACCTTTCTGCCAGCTCCAACCGCACGGAACCCTGGGGACTCCATTGAGTGGACGTGGCCTTGACCCTTTTGACACATGGACCAGTGATGGCTGGCTCCACCGGCACCTGGAGGACATGACCTGGAACGTGGCCTCCTTTGTATCCTGGCATAATAGCAGGGTGTCTTCCAAAGGTCACAGCATTACCTTCTGAACGGCCAGAAGGTAGGAGCGTCTTAAAGGGGGGTTTTGTTTTCTTAGTATGACCTGTGAATGCACCTCCAGTAGCGCTATGTATGGACCCTTCAGTAACACCGAGGGGGAAAAAAGTGAAATATGGTGTACCAGACCTTGAAGGGGCTGCCTGCCTGCGGCAGTCCTATCACAGATCCACTCTCATGCCCGCATCACACCTGAAGGACAAGATTACCCTTTGTTGATGGCTTTCAAACATGTGTCTTATCGACTCTAAGGTCTTTTTGCATTGGGAACTTCCTCCGGCTTGAGGATTATTACAACTTTTGTTGTTAGGAACCGAATGTGTCTTGTGGATTATTGTAATATTTGTTGCCTGTGTCAAAATCTTGCTCTATCCTAATTCCTATTATCGCCAAGTTGCTATTATCTTCTCTTGCTATTGCGGCTTGTGTTTCCAGGGCTCCAGTTTATTTGCACATGGACCGTGGCGGAAGATTTAAATAGTGTGGACTCTAAGGCGAGAATACTGGAGGTGGGGAGTGTGGGGAAGCTGGGGTTCTATGACCCGGATCCTCACTGAACTTCAACCACTTTGTGATGCAACTGGCCTGTTGCTAGGCTACGGCTTCAACAGAGGACCTCAGAGAGGAGTCCCGGAGCTCAGTGTACATGTTAACAACTATGGATGCCTCCCCTATACAACTTCAAGAACAAACCAAGGAAGAATCACTGAAGCGGAGGTTTGGCTGCCAGAATAACATCTTCCTGCCAGCACCAACTTCTCGGAAGCCGGGAGAGTCCGTTCATTGAACGTGGCAATGGAACTTTGGACACTTGGACATAACGGCCGGCCGAAGTGGCACCTTGGTGACCCGTCCCGGAAGCTGGCCTCATGTCTATTTCTGTCATAAAAGCTGGGTGGCCCAAAAAGTTCACAGTAACTTCTCTTGAACGGCCAGAAGATAGGCGCATCGTACGGGGAGTTCTGTTTTATCACTATGGCCTGTGCATGTTCCTCCAGTAACATTGTATATAGTACCTTCAGTAACCCCCATGGGGAGAACAGTAAAAGTATGGTACACTAGATCTTGAACGGACTGCCTGCCTGCTACAGTCCTGTCACACACCCACTCTCATGCACGCATCTTTCCTGAAGGACCATATTTGCCTTAGTTTGTGGCTTTAAAATATGTGTTTTATCGCCCTTAAAGGGTTTATGCGTTGGGAACTTCCTCTGGCTTGGGTATTATTACAACATTTGTTATTAGGAACCTAATGTGTGTTGAGAGATATTATAGTTTTCGTTGCCTGTATCAAAATCTTGCTCTATATTTCTAATTCTTATGTCTGTATTGCTGTTATCTTGTGTTGCTATTGTGGCACGTGTTTACTGCGCTCCAGCTTTCTAGCACAGGGGCCATTGCAGAAGATTTAAATGTTGTGGATTGTAGGGTGGGAATACTGGAGGGTGGGAGTGTGGGGAAGATGGGGATCCTATGGCCAGGATCCTCACTGAATTTGAAACACTTTGTGATGTAACTGGCCTTCTGCTAGGCTAACGCTTCAGCAGAGAAACTAAGAAAGGGAACCCTGAGCTCCGTGTACATTCTGACACCTCTGGATGCCTCCCATATACAACTGCAAGGAGAAACCAAGGAAGAATCACCGAAGCCGAGGTTTGGCCACCAGAATAACATCTCTCTGCCATCTCCAACCGCACGGAACCATGGGGACGCCATTGAGTGGACGTGGCCTTGACCCTTTTGACACATGGACCAGTGATGGCTGGCTCCACCGGCACCTGGAGGACATGACCTGGAACGTGGCCTCCTGGGTATCCTGGAATAACTGCAGCGTGTCTTCCAAAGGTCACGGCATCATCTTCTGAATGGCCAGGAGGTAGGAGCGTCTTAAAGGGGGGTTTTGTTTTATTATTATTATGACCTCTGAATGCACCTCCAGTAGCGCTATATATAGACCGTTCAGTAACACCGAGGGGGAAAAAAGTGAAATGTGGTGTACTAGACCTTGAAGGGACTGCCTGCGTGCGGCAGTCCTATCACACATCCGCTCTCATGCATGCATCCCACCTGAAGGACAAGTTGAGCCTTTGTTGATGGGCTTTCAAATATGTGTCTTATCGCCCCTAATGTGTTTTTGCTTTGGGAACCTCCTCTGCCTTGTGGATTATTACAACTTTTGCTGTTAGGAACCGAGTGTGTCTTGAGGATTATGGTAATTTTTTTTTGCCTGTGTCAAAATGTTGCTCTATCTTAATTCTTATTATCGCTAAGTTGCTGTTATCTTCTCTTGCTCTTGCGGCTTGTGTTTTCAATGCTCCAGTTTATTTGCACAGGGATCATTGGGGAAGATTTAAATTGTGTGGACTGTAAGGTGAGAATACTTGAGGTGGGGAGTATGGGGCAGATGGGGTTCTATGACCCGGATCCTCGCTGAACTTCAACCACTTTGTACTGTAAATGGCCTGTTGCTACGCTACGAATTCATCCGAGGAACTCCGACAGGAAACCCGGAGCTCAGTGTAAATGTTAACACCTATGGATGCCTCCCCTATTCAACTTCAGGAACAAACCAAGGAAGAATCACCGAAGCAGAGGTTTGGCTGCCAGAATAACATCTTCCTGCCAGCACCAACTTCTCGGAAGCCGGGAGAGTCCGTTCATTGGACGTGGCAATGGAACATTCGACACCTGGACAAAATGGCTGGCTGAACTGGCACCTTGGTGACCCGGCCTGGAATCTGGCCTGATGTCTATTGCTGTCATAGTAGCTGGCTGGCCCAAAAAGTTCACAGTAACTTCTCTTGAACGTCCAGAAGATAGGAGCAACTTACGGGGAGTTCTCTTTTAACACTATGGCCTGTGCATGCACCTCCACTAACATTGTATACAGAATCTTCAGTAACCCCCAAGGGGAAAAAAGTAAAAGTACGGTACACTAGATCCTGATCGGACTGCCTGCCTGCTACAGTCCTGTCACTCATCCACCCTCATGCATGCATCCGACCTGAAGGACAAGGTTTGCCTTCGTTGGTGGCTTTAAAATATGTGTCTTATCGCCACTAAAGTCTTTGTGAATTGGGAACTTCCTCTGGCTTGAGTTTTATTGCAACTTTTGTTACTAGGAACCTAATGTGTCTTGAGGAATATTATCGTTTTTATTTCCTGTATCAGATCTTGCTCTTTCTTAATAATTATTGTATCTATGTTGCTGTTATCTTGTCTTGCTATTGTGGCACGTGTTTACTGCGCTGCAGCTTTGTAGCACAGGGAACATTGCAGAAGATTTAAATGTTGTGGATTGTAGGGTGGGAATACTGGAGGGTGGGAGTGTGGGGAAAATGGGGATCCTATGGCCAGGATCCTCACTGACCTTGAAACCCTTTGTGATGTAACTGGCCTTCTGCTAGGCTAACGCTTCAGCAGAGAAACTAAGAAAGGGGACCCTGAGCTCCGTGTACATTCTAACACCTATGGATGCCTCCCATATACAACTGCAAGGACAAACCAAGGAAGAATCACCGAAGCCGTTTTTAGGCCACCAGAATAACACCTTTCTGCCAGCTCCAACCGCACGGAACCCTGGGGACTCCATTGAGTGGACGTGGCCTTGACCCTTTTGACACATGGACCAGTGATGGCTGGCTCCACCGGCACCTGGAGGACATGACCTGGAACGTGGCCTCCTTTGTATCCTGGCATAATAGCAGGGTGTCTTCCAAAGGTCACAGCATTACCTTCTGAACGGCCAGAAGGTAGGAGCGTCTTAAAGGGGGGTTTTGTTTTCTTAGTATGACCTGTGAATGCACCTCCAGTAGCGCTATGTATGGACCCTTCAGTAACACCGAGGGGGAAAAAAGTGAAATATGGTGTACCAGACCTTGAAGGGGCTGCCTGCCTGCGGCAGTCCTATCACAGATCCACTCTCATGCCCGCATCACACCTGAAGGACAAGATTACCCTTTGTTGATGGCTTTCAAACATGTGTCTTATCGACTCTAAGGTCTTTTTGCATTGGGAACTTCCTCCGGCTTGAGGATTATTACAACTTTTGTTGTTAGGAACCGAATGTGTCTTGTGGATTATTGTAATATTTGTTGCCTGTGTCAAAATCTTGCTCTATCCTAATTCCTATTATCGCCAAGTTGCTATTATCTTCTCTTGCTATTGCGGCTTGTGTTTCCAGGGCTCCAGTTTATTTGCACATGGACCGTGGCGGAAGATTTAAATAGTGTGGACTCTAAGGCGAGAATACTGGAGGTGGGGAGTGTGGGGAAGCTGGGGTTCTATGACCCGGATCCTCACTGAACTTCAACCACTTTGTGATGCAACTGGCCTGTTGCTAGGCTACGGCTTCAACAGAGGACCTCAGAGAGGAGTCCCGGAGCTCAGTGTACATGTTAACAACTATGGATGCCTCCCCTATACAACTTCAAGAACAAACCAAGGAAGAATCACTGAAGCGGAGGTTTGGCTGCCAGAATAACATCTTCCTGCCAGCACCAACTTCTCGGAAGCCGGGAGAGTCCGTTCATTGAACGTGGCAATGGAACTTTGGACACTTGGACATAACGGCCGGCCGAAGTGGCACCTTGGTGACCCGTCCCGGAAGCTGGCCTCATGTCTATTTCTGTCATAAAAGCTGGGTGGCCCAAAAAGTTCACAGTAACTTCTCTTGAACGGCCAGAAGATAGGCGCATCGTACGGGGAGTTCTGTTTTATCACTATGGCCTGTGCATGTTCCTCCAGTAACATTGTATATAGTACCTTCAGTAACCCCCATGGGGAGAACAGTAAAAGTATGGTACACTAGATCTTGAACGGACTGCCTGCCTGCTACAGTCCTGTCACACACCCACTCTCATGCACGCATCTTTCCTGAAGGACCATATTTGCCTTAGTTTGTGGCTTTAAAATATGTGTTTTATCGCCCTTAAAGGGTTTATGCGTTGGGAACTTCCTCTGGCTTGGGTATTATTACAACATTTGTTATTAGGAACCTAATGTGTGTTGAGAGATATTATAGTTTTCGTTGCCTGTATCAAAATCTTGCTCTATATTTCTAATTCTTATGTCTGTATTGCTGTTATCTTGTGTTGCTATTGTGGCACGTGTTTACTGCGCTCCAGCTTTCTAGCACAGGGGCCATTGCAGAAGATTTAAATGTTGTGGATTGTAGGGTGGGAATACTGGAGGGTGGGAGTGTGGGGAAGATGGGGATCCTATGGCCAGGATCCTCACTGAATTTGAAACACTTTGTGATGTAACTGGCCTTCTGCTAGGCTAACGCTTCAGCAGAGAAACTAAGAAAGGGAACCCTGAGCTCCGTGTACATTCTGACACCTCTGGATGCCTCCCATATACAACTGCAAGGAGAAACCAAGGAAGAATCACCGAAGCCGAGGTTTGGCCACCAGAATAACATCTCTCTGCCATCTCCAACCGCACGGAACCATGGGGACGCCATTGAGTGGACGTGGCCTTGACCCTTTTGACACATGGACCAGTGATGGCTGGCTCCACCGGCACCTGGAGGACATGACCTGGAACGTGGCCTCCTGGGTATCCTGGAATAACTGCAGCGTGTCTTCCAAAGGTCACGGCATCATCTTCTGAATGGCCAGGAGGTAGGAGCGTCTTAAAGGGGGGTTTTGTTTTATTATTATTATGACCTCTGAATGCACCTCCAGTAGCGCTATATATAGACCGTTCAGTAACACCGAGGGGGAAAAAAGTGAAATGTGGTGTACTAGACCTTGAAGGGACTGCCTGCGTGCGGCAGTCCTATCACACATCCGCTCTCATGCATGCATCCCACCTGAAGGACAAGTTGAGCCTTTGTTGATGGGCTTTCAAATATGTGTCTTATCGCCCCTAATGTGTTTTTGCTTTGGGAACCTCCTCTGCCTTGTGGATTATTACAACTTTTGCTGTTAGGAACCGAGTGTGTCTTGAGGATTATGGTAATTTTTTTTTGCCTGTGTCAAAATGTTGCTCTATCTTAATTCTTATTATCGCTAAGTTGCTGTTATCTTCTCTTGCTCTTGCGGCTTGTGTTTTCAATGCTCCAGTTTATTTGCACAGGGATCATTGGGGAAGATTTAAATTGTGTGGACTGTAAGGTGAGAATACTTGAGGTGGGGAGTATGGGGCAGATGGGGTTCTATGACCCGGATCCTCGCTGAACTTCAACCACTTTGTACTGTAAATGGCCTGTTGCTACGCTACGAATTCATCCGAGGAACTCCGACAGGAAACCCGGAGCTCAGTGTAAATGTTAACACCTATGGATGCCTCCCCTATTCAACTTCAGGAACAAACCAAGGAAGAATCACCGAAGCAGAGGTTTGGCTGCCAGAATAACATCTTCCTGCCAGCACCAACTTCTCGGAAGCCGGGAGAGTCCGTTCATTGGACGTGGCAATGGAACATTCGACACCTGGACAAAATGGCTGGCTGAACTGGCACCTTGGTGACCCGGCCTGGAATCTGGCCTGATGTCTATTGCTGTCATAGTAGCTGGCTGGCCCAAAAAGTTCACAGTAACTTCTCTTGAACGTCCAGAAGATAGGAGCAACTTACGGGGAGTTCTCTTTTAACACTATGGCCTGTGCATGCACCTCCACTAACATTGTATACAGAATCTTCAGTAACCCCCAAGGGGAAAAAAGTAAAAGTACGGTACACTAGATCCTGATCGGACTGCCTGCCTGCTACAGTCCTGTCACTCATCCACCCTCATGCATGCATCCGACCTGAAGGACAAGGTTTGCCTTCGTTGGTGGCTTTAAAATATGTGTCTTATCGCCACTAAAGTCTTTGTGAATTGGGAACTTCCTCTGGCTTGAGTTTTATTGCAACTTTTGTTACTAGGAACCTAATGTGTCTTGAGGAATATTATCGTTTTTATTTCCTGTATCAGATCTTGCTCTTTCTTAATAATTATTGTATCTATGTTGCTGTTATCTTGTCTTGCTATTGTGGCACGTGTTTACTGCGCTGCAGCTTTGTAGCACAGGGAACATTGCAGAAGATTTAAATGTTGTGGATTGTAGGGTGGGAATACTGGAGGGTGGGAGTGTGGGGAAAATGGGGATCCTATGGCCAGGATCCTCACTGACCTTGAAACCCTTTGTGATGTAACTGGCCTTCTGCTAGGCTAACGCTTCAGCAGAGAAACTAAGAAAGGGGACCCTGAGCTCCGTGTACATTCTAACACCTATGGATGCCTCCCATATACAACTGCAAGGACAAACCAAGGAAGAATCACCGAAGCCGTTTTTAGGCCACCAGAATAACACCTTTCTGCCAGCTCCAACCGCACGGAACCCTGGGGACTCCATTGAGTGGACGTGGCCTTGACCCTTTTGACACATGGACCAGTGATGGCTGGCTCCACCGGCACCTGGAGGACATGACCTGGAACGTGGCCTCCTTTGTATCCTGGCATAATAGCAGGGTGTCTTCCAAAGGTCACAGCATTACCTTCTGAACGGCCAGAAGGTAGGAGCGTCTTAAAGGGGGGTTTTGTTTTCTTAGTATGACCTGTGAATGCACCTCCAGTAGCGCTATGTATGGACCCTTCAGTAACACCGAGGGGGAAAAAAGTGAAATATGGTGTACCAGACCTTGAAGGGGCTGCCTGCCTGCGGCAGTCCTATCACAGATCCACTCTCATGCCCGCATCACACCTGAAGGACAAGATTACCCTTTGTTGATGGCTTTCAAACATGTGTCTTATCGACTCTAAGGTCTTTTTGCATTGGGAACTTCCTCCGGCTTGAGGATTATTACAACTTTTGTTGTTAGGAACCGAATGTGTCTTGTGGATTATTGTAATATTTGTTGCCTGTGTCAAAATCTTGCTCTATCCTAATTCCTATTATCGCCAAGTTGCTATTATCTTCTCTTGCTATTGCGGCTTGTGTTTCCAGGGCTCCAGTTTATTTGCACATGGACCGTGGCGGAAGATTTAAATAGTGTGGACTCTAAGGCGAGAATACTGGAGGTGGGGAGTGTGGGGAAGCTGGGGTTCTATGACCCGGATCCTCACTGAACTTCAACCACTTTGTGATGCAACTGGCCTGTTGCTAGGCTACGGCTTCAACAGAGGACCTCAGAGAGGAGTCCCGGAGCTCAGTGTACATGTTAACAACTATGGATGCCTCCCCTATACAACTTCAAGAACAAACCAAGGAAGAATCACTGAAGCGGAGGTTTGGCTGCCAGAATAACATCTTCCTGCCAGCACCAACTTCTCGGAAGCCGGGAGAGTCCGTTCATTGAACGTGGCAATGGAACTTTGGACACTTGGACATAACGGCCGGCCGAAGTGGCACCTTGGTGACCCGTCCCGGAAGCTGGCCTCATGTCTATTTCTGTCATAAAAGCTGGGTGGCCCAAAAAGTTCACAGTAACTTCTCTTGAACGGCCAGAAGATAGGCGCATCGTACGGGGAGTTCTGTTTTATCACTATGGCCTGTGCATGTTCCTCCAGTAACATTGTATATAGTACCTTCAGTAACCCCCATGGGGAGAACAGTAAAAGTATGGTACACTAGATCTTGAACGGACTGCCTGCCTGCTACAGTCCTGTCACACACCCACTCTCATGCACGCATCTTTCCTGAAGGACCATATTTGCCTTAGTTTGTGGCTTTAAAATATGTGTTTTATCGCCCTTAAAGGGTTTATGCGTTGGGAACTTCCTCTGGCTTGGGTATTATTACAACATTTGTTATTAGGAACCTAATGTGTGTTGAGAGATATTATAGTTTTCGTTGCCTGTATCAAAATCTTGCTCTATATTTCTAATTCTTATGTCTGTATTGCTGTTATCTTGTGTTGCTATTGTGGCACGTGTTTACTGCGCTCCAGCTTTCTAGCACAGGGGCCATTGCAGAAGATTTAAATGTTGTGGATTGTAGGGTGGGAATACTGGAGGGTGGGAGTGTGGGGAAGATGGGGATCCTATGGCCAGGATCCTCACTGAATTTGAAACACTTTGTGATGTAACTGGCCTTCTGCTAGGCTAACGCTTCAGCAGAGAAACTAAGAAAGGGAACCCTGAGCTCCGTGTACATTCTGACACCTCTGGATGCCTCCCATATACAACTGCAAGGAGAAACCAAGGAAGAATCACCGAAGCCGAGGTTTGGCCACCAGAATAACATCTCTCTGCCATCTCCAACCGCACGGAACCATGGGGACGCCATTGAGTGGACGTGGCCTTGACCCTTTTGACACATGGACCAGTGATGGCTGGCTCCACCGGCACCTGGAGGACATGACCTGGAACGTGGCCTCCTGGGTATCCTGGAATAACTGCAGCGTGTCTTCCAAAGGTCACGGCATCATCTTCTGAATGGCCAGGAGGTAGGAGCGTCTTAAAGGGGGGTTTTGTTTTATTATTATTATGACCTCTGAATGCACCTCCAGTAGCGCTATATATAGACCGTTCAGTAACACCGAGGGGGAAAAAAGTGAAATGTGGTGTACTAGACCTTGAAGGGACTGCCTGCGTGCGGCAGTCCTATCACACATCCGCTCTCATGCATGCATCCCACCTGAAGGACAAGTTGAGCCTTTGTTGATGGGCTTTCAAATATGTGTCTTATCGCCCCTAATGTGTTTTTGCTTTGGGAACCTCCTCTGCCTTGTGGATTATTACAACTTTTGCTGTTAGGAACCGAGTGTGTCTTGAGGATTATGGTAATTTTTTTTTGCCTGTGTTAAAATGTTGCTCTATCTTAATTCTTATTATCGCTAAGTTGCTGTTATCTTCTCTTGCTCTTGCGGCTTGTGTTTTCAATGCTCCAGTTTATTTGCACAGGGATCATTGGGGAAGATTTAAATTGTGTGGACTGTAAGGTGAGAATACTTGAGGTGGGGAGTATGGGGCAGATGGGGTTCTATGACCCGGATCCTCGCTGAACTTCAACCACTTTGTACTGTAAATGGCCTGTTGCTACGCTACGAATTCATCCGAGGAACTCCGACAGGAAACCCGGAGCTCAGTGTAAATGTTAACACCTATGGATGCCTCCCCTATTCAACTTCAGGAACAAACCAAGGAAGAATCACCGAAGCAGAGGTTTGGCTGCCAGAATAACATCTTCCTGCCAGCACCAACTTCTCGGAAGCCGGGAGAGTCCGTTCATTGGACGTGGCAATGGAACATTCGACACCTGGACAAAATGGCTGGCTGAACTGGCACCTTGGTGACCCGGCCTGGAATCTGGCCTGATGTCTATTGCTGTCATAGTAGCTGGCTGGCCCAAAAAGTTCACAGTAACTTCTCTTGAACGTCCAGAAGATAGGAGCAACTTACGGGGAGTTCTCTTTTAACACTATGGCCTGTGCATGCACCTCCACTAACATTGTATACAGAATCTTCAGTAACCCCCAAGGGGAAAAAAGTAAAAGTACGGTACACTAGATCCTGATCGGACTGCCTGCCTGCTACAGTCCTGTCACTCATCCACCCTCATGCATGCATCCGACCTGAAGGACAAGGTTTGCCTTCGTTGGTGGCTTTAAAATATGTGTCTTATCGCCACTAAAGTCTTTGTGAATTGGGAACTTCCTCTGGCTTGAGTTTTATTGCAACTTTTGTTACTAGGAACCTAATGTGTCTTGAGGAATATTATCGTTTTTATTTCCTGTATCAGATCTTGCTCTTTCTTAATAATTATTGTATCTATGTTGCTGTTATCTTGTCTTGCTATTGTGGCACGTGTTTACTGCGCTGCAGCTTTGTAGCACAGGGAACATTGCAGAAGATTTAAATGTTGTGGATTGTAGGGTGGGAATACTGGAGGGTGGGAGTGTGGGGAAAATGGGGATCCTATGGCCAGGATCCTCACTGACCTTGAAACCCTTTGTGATGTAACTGGCCTTCTGCTAGGCTAACGCTTCAGCAGAGAAACTAAGAAAGGGGACCCTGAGCTCCGTGTACATTCTAACACCTATGGATGCCTCCCATATACAACTGCAAGGACAAACCAAGGAAGAATCACCGAAGCCGTTTTTAGGCCACCAGAATAACACCTTTCTGCCAGCTCCAACTGCACGGAACCCTGGGGACTCCATTGAGTGGACGTGGCCTTGACCCTTTTGACACATGGACCAGTGATGGCTGGCTCCACCGGCACCTGGAGGACATGACCTGGAACGTGGCCTCCTTTGTATCCTGGCATAATAGCAGGGTGTCTTCCAAAGGTCACAGCATTACCTTCTGAACGGCCAGAAGGTAGGAGCGTCTTAAAGGGGGGTTTTGTTTTCTTAGTATGACCTGTGAATGCACCTCCAGTAGCGCTATGTATGGACCCTTCAGTAACACCGAGGGGGAAAAAAGTGAAATATGGTGTACCAGACCTTGAAGGGGCTGCCTGCCTGCGGCAGTCCTATCACAGATCCACTCTCATGCCCGCATCACACCTGAAGGACAAGATTACCCTTTGTTGATGGCTTTCAAACATGTGTCTTATCGACTCTAAGGTCTTTTTGCATGGGGAACTTCCTCCGGCTTGAGGATTATTACAACTTTTGTTGTTAGGAACCGAATGTGTCTTGTGGATTATTGTAATATTTGTTGCCTGTGTCAAAATCTTGCTCTATCCTAATTCCTATTATCGCCAAGTTGCTATTATCTTCTCTTGCTATTGCGGCTTGTGTTTCCAGGGCTCCAGTTTATTTGCACATGGACCGTGGCGGAAGATTTAAATAGTGTGGACTCTAAGGCGAGAATACTGGAGGTGGGGAGTGTGGGGAAGCTGGGGTTCTATGACCCGGATCCTCACTGAACTTCAACCACTTTGTGATGCAACTGGCCTGTTGCTAGGCTACGGCTTCAACAGAGGACCTCAGAGAGGAGTCCCGGAGCTCAGTGTACATGTTAACAACTATGGATGCCTCCCCTATACAACTTCAAGAACAAACCAAGGAAGAATCACTGAAGCGGAGGTTTGGCTGCCAGAATAACATCTTCCTGCCAGCACCAACTTCTCGGAAGCCGGGAGAGTCCGTTCATTGAACGTGGCAATGGAACTTTGGACACTTGGACATAACGGCCGGCCGAAGTGGCACCTTGGTGACCCGTCCCGGAAGCTGGCCTCATGTCTATTTCTGTCATAAAAGCTGGGTGGCCCAAAAAGTTCACAGTAACTTCTCTTGAACGGCCAGAAGATAGGCGCATCGTACGGGGAGTTCTGTTTTATCACTATGGCCTGTGCATGTTCCTCCAGTAACATTGTATATAGTACCTTCAGTAACCCCCATGGGGAGAACAGTAAAAGTATGGTACACTAGATCTTGAACGGACTGCCTGCCTGCTACAGTCCTGTCACACACCCACTCTCATGCACGCATCTTTCCTGAAGGACCATATTTGCCTTAGTTTGTGGCTTTAAAATATGTGTTTTATCGCCCTTAAAGGGTTTATGCGTTGGGAACTTCCTCTGGCTTGGGTATTATTACAACATTTGTTATTAGGAACCTAATGTGTGTTGAGAGATATTATAGTTTTCGTTGCCTGTATCAAAATCTTGCTCTATATTTCTAATTCTTATGTCTGTATTGCTGTTATCTTGTGTTGCTATTGTGGCACGTGTTTACTGCGCTCCAGCTTTCTAGCACAGGGGCCATTGCAGAAGATTTAAATGTTGTGGATTGTAGGGTGGGAATACTGGAGGGTGGGAGTGTGGGGAAGATGGGGATCCTATGGCCAGGATCCTCACTGAATTTGAAACACTTTGTGATGTAACTGGCCTTCTGCTAGGCTAACGCTTCAGCAGAGAAACTAAGAAAGGGAACCCTGAGCTCCGTGTACATTCTGACACCTCTGGATGCCTCCCATATACAACTGCAAGGAGAAACCAAGGAAGAATCACCGAAGCCGAGGTTTGGCCACCAGAATAACATCTCTCTGCCATCTCCAACCGCACGGAACCATGGGGACGCCATTGAGTGGACGTGGCCTTGACCCTTTTGACACATGGACCAGTGATGGCTGGCTCCACCGGCACCTGGAGGACATGACCTGGAACGTGGCCTCCTGGGTATCCTGGAATAACTGCAGCGTGTCTTCCAAAGGTCACGGCATCATCTTCTGAATGGCCAGGAGGTAGGAGCGTCTTAAAGGGGGGTTTTGTTTTATTATTATTATGACCTCTGAATGCACCTCCAGTAGCGCTATATATAGACCGTTCAGTAACACCGAGGGGGAAAAAAGTGAAATGTGGTGTACTAGACCTTGAAGGGACTGCCTGCGTGCGGCAGTCCTATCACACATCCGCTCTCATGCATGCATCCCACCTGAAGGACAAGTTGAGCCTTTGTTGATGGGCTTTCAAATATGTGTCTTATCGCCCCTAATGTGTTTTTGCTTTGGGAACCTCCTCTGCCTTGTGGATTATTACAACTTTTGCTGTTAGGAACCGAGTGTGTCTTGAGGATTATGGTAATTTTTTTTTGCCTGTGTCAAAATGTTGCTCTATCTTAATTCTTATTATCGCTAAGTTGCTGTTATCTTCTCTTGCTCTTGCGGCTTGTGTTTTCAATGCTCCAGTTTATTTGCACAGGGATCATTGGGGAAGATTTAAATTGTGTGGACTGTAAGGTGAGAATACTTGAGGTGGGGAGTATGGGGCAGATGGGGTTCTATGACCCGGATCCTCGCTGAACTTCAACCACTTTGTACTGTAAATGGCCTGTTGCTACGCTACGAATTCATCCGAGGAACTCCGACAGGAAACCCGGAGCTCAGTGTAAATGTTAACACCTATGGATGCCTCCCCTATTCAACTTCAGGAACAAACCAAGGAAGAATCACCGAAGCAGAGGTTTGGCTGCCAGAATAACATCTTCCTGCCAGCACCAACTTCTCGGAAGCCGGGAGAGTCCGTTCATTGGACGTGGCAATGGAACATTCGACACCTGGACAAAATGGCTGGCTGAACTGGCACCTTGGTGACCCGGCCTGGAATCTGGCCTGATGTCTATTGCTGTCATAGTAGCTGGCTGGCCCAAAAAGTTCACAGTAACTTCTCTTGAACGTCCAGAAGATAGGAGCAACTTACGGGGAGTTCTCTTTTAACACTATGGCCTGTGCATGCACCTCCACTAACATTGTATACAGAATCTTCAGTAACCCCCAAGGGGAAAAAAGTAAAAGTACGGTACACTAGATCCTGATCGGACTGCCTGCCTGCTACAGTCCTGTCACTCATCCACCCTCATGCATGCATCCGACCTGAAGGACAAGGTTTGCCTTCGTTGGTGGCTTTAAAATATGTGTCTTATCGCCACTAAAGTCTTTGTGAATTGGGAACTTCCTCTGGCTTGAGTTTTATTGCAACTTTTGTTACTAGGAACCTAATGTGTCTTGAGGAATATTATCGTTTTTATTTCCTGTATCAGATCTTGCTCTTTCTTAATAATTATTGTATCTATGTTGCTGTTATCTTGTCTTGCTATTGTGGCACGTGTTTACTGCGCTGCAGCTTTGTAGCACAGGGAACATTGCAGAAGATTTAAATGTTGTGGATTGTAGGGTGGGAATACTGGAGGGTGGGAGTGTGGGGAAAATGGGGATCCTATGGCCAGGATCCTCACTGACCTTGAAACCCTTTGTGATGTAACTGGCCTTCTGCTAGGCTAACGCTTCAGCAGAGAAACTAAGAAAGGGGACCCTGAGCTCCGTGTACATTCTAACACCTATGGATGCCTCCCATATACAACTGCAAGGACAAACCAAGGAAGAATCACCGAAGCCGTTTTTAGGCCACCAGAATAACACCTTTCTGCCAGCTCCAACCGCACGGAACCCTGGGGACTCCATTGAGTGGACGTGGCCTTGACCCTTTTGACACATGGACCAGTGATGGCTGGCTCCACCGGCACCTGGAGGACATGACCTGGAACGTGGCCTCCTTTGTATCCTGGCATAATAGCAGGGTGTCTTCCAAAGGTCACAGCATTACCTTCTGAACGGCCAGAAGGTAGGAGCGTCTTAAAGGGGGGTTTTGTTTTCTTAGTATGACCTGTGAATGCACCTCCAGTAGCGCTATGTATGGACCCTTCAGTAACACCGAGGGGGAAAAAAGTGAAATATGGTGTACCAGACCTTGAAGGGGCTGCCTGCCTGCGGCAGTCCTATCACAGATCCACTCTCATGCCCGCATCACACCTGAAGGACAAGATTACCCTTTGTTGATGGCTTTCAAACATGTGTCTTATCGACTCTAAGGTCTTTTTGCATTGGGAACTTCCTCCGGCTTGAGGATTATTACAACTTTTGTTGTTAGGAACCGAATGTGTCTTGTGGATTATTGTAATATTTGTTGCCTGTGTCAAAATCTTGCTCTATCCTAATTCCTATTATCGCCAAGTTGCTATTATCTTCTCTTGCTATTGCGGCTTGTGTTTCCAGGGCTCCAGTTTATTTGCACATGGACCGTGGCGGAAGATTTAAATAGTGTGGACTCTAAGGCGAGAATACTGGAGGTGGGGAGTGTGGGGAAGCTGGGGTTCTATGACCCGGATCCTCACTGAACTTCAACCACTTTGTGATGCAACTGGCCTGTTGCTAGGCTACGGCTTCAACAGAGGACCTCAGAGAGGAGTCCCGGAGCTCAGTGTACATGTTAACAACTATGGATGCCTCCCCTATACAACTTCAAGAACAAACCAAGGAAGAATCACTGAAGCGGAGGTTTGGCTGCCAGAATAACATCTTCCTGCCAGCACCAACTTCTCGGAAGCCGGGAGAGTCCGTTCATTGAACGTGGCAATGGAACTTTGGACACTTGGACATAACGGCCGGCCGAAGTGGCACCTTGGTGACCCGTCCCGGAAGCTGGCCTCATGTCTATTTCTGTCATAAAAGCTGGGTGGCCCAAAAAGTTCACAGTAACTTCTCTTGAACGGCCAGAAGATAGGCGCATCGTACGGGGAGTTCTGTTTTATCACTATGGCCTGTGCATGTTCCTCCAGTAACATTGTATATAGTACCTTCAGTAACCCCCATGGGGAGAACAGTAAAAGTATGGTACACTAGATCTTGAACGGACTGCCTGCCTGCTACAGTCCTGTCACACACCCACTCTCATGCACGCATCTTTCCTGAAGGACCATATTTGCCTTAGTTTGTGGCTTTAAAATATGTGTTTTATCGCCCTTAAAGGGTTTATGCGTTGGGAACTTCCTCTGGCTTGGGTATTATTACAACATTTGTTATTAGGAACCTAATGTGTGTTGAGAGATATTATAGTTTTCGTTGCCTGTATCAAAATCTTGCTCTATATTTCTAATTCTTATGTCTGTATTGCTGTTATCTTGTGTTGCTATTGTGGCACGTGTTTACTGCGCTCCAGCTTTCTAGCACAGGGGCCATTGCAGAAGATTTAAATGTTGTGGATTGTAGGGTGGGAATACTGGAGGGTGGGAGTGTGGGGAAGATGGGGATCCTATGGCCAGGATCCTCACTGAATTTGAAACACTTTGTGATGTAACTGGCCTTCTGCTAGGCTAACGCTTCAGCAGAGAAACTAAGAAAGGGAACCCTGAGCTCCGTGTACATTCTGACACCTCTGGATGCCTCCCATATACAACTGCAAGGAGAAACCAAGGAAGAATCACCGAAGCCGAGGTTTGGCCACCAGAATAACATCTCTCTGCCATCTCCAACCGCACGGAACCATGGGGACGCCATTGAGTGGACGTGGCCTTGACCCTTTTGACACATGGACCAGTGATGGCTGGCTCCACCGGCACCTGGAGGACATGACCTGGAACGTGGCCTCCTGGGTATCCTGGAATAACTGCAGCGTGTCTTCCAAAGGTCACGGCATCATCTTCTGAATGGCCAGGAGGTAGGAGCGTCTTAAAGGGGGGTTTTGTTTTATTATTATTATGACCTCTGAATGCACCTCCAGTAGCGCTATATATAGACCGTTCAGTAACACCGAGGGGGAAAAAAGTGAAATGTGGTGTACTAGACCTTGAAGGGACTGCCTGCGTGCGGCAGTCCTATCACACATCCGCTCTCATGCATGCATCCCACCTGAAGGACAAGTTGAGCCTTTGTTGATGGGCTTTCAAATATGTGTCTTATCGCCCCTAATGTGTTTTTGCTTTGGGAACCTCCTCTGCCTTGTGGATTATTACAACTTTTGCTGTTAGGAACCGAGTGTGTCTTGAGGATTATGGTAATTTTTTTTTGCCTGTGTCAAAATGTTGCTCTATCTTAATTCTTATTATCGCTAAGTTGCTGTTATCTTCTCTTGCTCTTGCGGCTTGTGTTTTCAATGCTCCAGTTTATTTGCACAGGGATCATTGGGGAAGATTTAAATTGTGTGGACTGTAAGGTGAGAATACTTGAGGTGGGGAGTATGGGGCAGATGGGGTTCTATGACCCGGATCCTCGCTGAACTTCAACCACTTTGTACTGTAAATGGCCTGTTGCTACGCTACGAATTCATCCGAGGAACTCCGACAGGAAACCCGGAGCTCAGTGTAAATGTTAACACCTATGGATGCCTCCCCTATTCAACTTCAGGAACAAACCAAGGAAGAATCACCGAAGCAGAGGTTTGGCTGCCAGAATAACATCTTCCTGCCAGCACCAACTTCTCGGAAGCCGGGAGAGTCCGTTCATTGGACGTGGCAATGGAACATTCGACACCTGGACAAAATGGCTGGCTGAACTGGCACCTTGGTGACCCGGCCTGGAATCTGGCCTGATGTCTATTGCTGTCATAGTAGCTGGCTGGCCCAAAAAGTTCACAGTAACTTCTCTTGAACGTCCAGAAGATAGGAGCAACTTACGGGGAGTTCTCTTTTAACACTATGGCCTGTGCATGCACCTCCACTAACATTGTATACAGAATCTTCAGTAACCCCCAAGGGGAAAAAAGTAAAAGTACGGTACACTAGATCCTGATCGGACTGCCTGCCTGCTACAGTCCTGTCACTCATCCACCCTCATGCATGCATCCGACCTGAAGGACAAGGTTTGCCTTCGTTGGTGGCTTTAAAATATGTGTCTTATCGCCACTAAAGTCTTTGTGAATTGGGAACTTCCTCTGGCTTGAGTTTTATTGCAACTTTTGTTACTAGGAACCTAATGTGTCTTGAGGAATATTATCGTTTTTATTTCCTGTATCAGATCTTGCTCTTTCTTAATAATTATTGTATCTATGTTGCTGTTATCTTGTCTTGCTATTGTGGCACGTGTTTACTGCGCTGCAGCTTTGTAGCACAGGGAACATTGCAGAAGATTTAAATGTTGTGGATTGTAGGGTGGGAATACTGGAGGGTGGGAGTGTGGGGAAAATGGGGATCCTATGGCCAGGATCCTCACTGACCTTGAAACCCTTTGTGATGTAACTGGCCTTCTGCTAGGCTAACGCTTCAGCAGAGAAACTAAGAAAGGGGACCCTGAGCTCCGTGTACATTCTAACACCTATGGATGCCTCCCATATACAACTGCAAGGACAAACCAAGGAAGAATCACCGAAGCCGTTTTTAGGCCACCAGAATAACACCTTTCTGCCAGCTCCAACCGCACGGAACCCTGGGGACTCCATTGAGTGGACGTGGCCTTGACCCTTTTGACACATGGACCAGTGATGGCTGGCTCCACCGGCACCTGGAGGACATGACCTGGAACGTGGCCTCCTTTGTATCCTGGCATAATAGCAGGGTGTCTTCCAAAGGTCACAGCATTACCTTCTGAACGGCCAGAAGGTAGGAGCGTCTTAAAGGGGGGTTTTGTTTTCTTAGTATGACCTGTGAATGCACCTCCAGTAGCGCTATGTATGGACCCTTCAGTAACACCGAGGGGGAAAAAAGTGAAATATGGTGTACCAGACCTTGAAGGGGCTGCCTGCCTGCGGCAGTCCTATCACAGATCCACTCTCATGCCCGCATCACACCTGAAGGACAAGATTACCCTTTGTTGATGGCTTTCAAACATGTGTCTTATCGACTCTAAGGTCTTTTTGCATTGGGAACTTCCTCCGGCTTGAGGATTATTACAACTTTTGTTGTTAGGAACCGAATGTGTCTTGTGGATTATTGTAATATTTGTTGCCTGTGTCAAAATCTTGCTCTATCCTAATTCCTATTATCGCCAAGTTGCTATTATCTTCTCTTGCTATTGCGGCTTGTGTTTCCAGGGCTCCAGTTTATTTGCACATGGACCGTGGCGGAAGATTTAAATAGTGTGGACTCTAAGGCGAGAATACTGGAGGTGGGGAGTGTGGGGAAGCTGGGGTTCTATGACCCGGATCCTCACTGAACTTCAACCACTTTGTGATGCAACTGGCCTGTTGCTAGGCTACGGCTTCAACAGAGGACCTCAGAGAGGAGTCCCGGAGCTCAGTGTACATGTTAACAACTATGGATGCCTCCCCTATACAACTTCAAGAACAAACCAAGGAAGAATCACTGAAGCGGAGGTTTGGCTGCCAGAATAACATCTTCCTGCCAGCACCAACTTCTCGGAAGCCGGGAGAGTCCGTTCATTGAACGTGGCAATGGAACTTTGGACACTTGGACATAACGGCCGGCCGAAGTGGCACCTTGGTGACCCGTCCCGGAAGCTGGCCTCATGTCTATTTCTGTCATAAAAGCTGGGTGGCCCAAAAAGTTCACAGTAACTTCTCTTGAACGGCCAGAAGATAGGCGCATCGTACGGGGAGTTCTGTTTTATCACTATGGCCTGTGCATGTTCCTCCAGTAACATTGTATATAGTACCTTCAGTAACCCCCATGGGGAGAACAGTAAAAGTATGGTACACTAGATCTTGAACGGACTGCCTGCCTGCTACAGTCCTGTCACACACCCACTCTCATGCACGCATCTTTCCTGAAGGACCATATTTGCCTTAGTTTGTGGCTTTAAAATATGTGTTTTATCGCCCTTAAAGGGTTTATGCGTTGGGAACTTCCTCTGGCTTGGGTATTATTACAACATTTGTTATTAGGAACCTAATGTGTGTTGAGAGATATTATAGTTTTCGTTGCCTGTATCAAAATCTTGCTCTATATTTCTAATTCTTATGTCTGTATTGCTGTTATCTTGTGTTGCTATTGTGGCACGTGTTTACTGCGCTCCAGCTTTCTAGCACAGGGGCCATTGCAGAAGATTTAAATGTTGTGGATTGTAGGGTGGGAATACTGGAGGGTGGGAGTGTGGGGAAGATGGGGATCCTATGGCCAGGATCCTCACTGAATTTGAAACACTTTGTGATGTAACTGGCCTTCTGCTAGGCTAACGCTTCAGCAGAGAAACTAAGAAAGGGAACCCTGAGCTCCGTGTACATTCTGACACCTCTGGATGCCTCCCATATACAACTGCAAGGAGAAACCAAGGAAGAATCACCGAAGCCGAGGTTTGGCCACCAGAATAACATCTCTCTGCCATCTCCAACCGCACGGAACCATGGGGACGCCATTGAGTGGACGTGGCCTTGACCCTTTTGACACATGGACCAGTGATGGCTGGCTCCACCGGCACCTGGAGGACATGACCTGGAACGTGGCCTCCTGGGTATCCTGGAATAACTGCAGCGTGTCTTCCAAAGGTCACGGCATCATCTTCTGAATGGCCAGGAGGTAGGAGCGTCTTAAAGGGGGGTTTTGTTTTATTATTATTATGACCTCTGAATGCACCTCCAGTAGCGCTATATATAGACCGTTCAGTAACACCGAGGGGGAAAAAAGTGAAATGTGGTGTACTAGACCTTGAAGGGACTGCCTGCGTGCGGCAGTCCTATCACACATCCGCTCTCATGCATGCATCCCACCTGAAGGACAAGTTGAGCCTTTGTTGATGGGCTTTCAAATATGTGTCTTATCGCCCCTAATGTGTTTTTGCTTTGGGAACCTCCTCTGCCTTGTGGATTATTACAACTTTTGCTGTTAGGAACCGAGTGTGTCTTGAGGATTATGGTAATTTTTTTTTGCCTGTGTCAAAATGTTGCTCTATCTTAATTCTTATTATCGCTAAGTTGCTGTTATCTTCTCTTGCTCTTGCGGCTTGTGTTTTCAATGCTCCAGTTTATTTGCACAGGGATCATTGGGGAAGATTTAAATTGTGTGGACTGTAAGGTGAGAATACTTGAGGTGGGGAGTATGGGGCAGATGGGGTTCTATGACCCGGATCCTCGCTGAACTTCAACCACTTTGTACTGTAAATGGCCTGTTGCTACGCTACGAATTCATCCGAGGAACTCCGACAGGAAACCCGGAGCTCAGTGTAAATGTTAACACCTATGGATGCCTCCCCTATTCAACTTCAGGAACAAACCAAGGAAGAATCACCGAAGCAGAGGTTTGGCTGCCAGAATAACATCTTCCTGCCAGCACCAACTTCTCGGAAGCCGGGAGAGTCCGTTCATTGGACGTGGCAATGGAACATTCGACACCTGGACAAAATGGCTGGCTGAACTGGCACCTTGGTGACCCGGCCTGGAATCTGGCCTGATGTCTATTGCTGTCATAGTAGCTGGCTGGCCCAAAAAGTTCACAGTAACTTCTCTTGAACGTCCAGAAGATAGGAGCAACTTACGGGGAGTTCTCTTTTAACACTATGGCCTGTGCATGCACCTCCACTAACATTGTATACAGAATCTTCAGTAACCCCCAAGGGGAAAAAAGTAAAAGTACGGTACACTAGATCCTGATCGGACTGCCTGCCTGCTACAGTCCTGTCACTCATCCACCCTCATGCATGCATCCGACCTGAAGGACAAGGTTTGCCTTCGTTGGTGGCTTTAAAATATGTGTCTTATCGCCACTAAAGTCTTTGTGAATTGGGAACTTCCTCTGGCTTGAGTTTTATTGCAACTTTTGTTACTAGGAACCTAATGTGTCTTGAGGAATATTATCGTTTTTATTTCCTGTATCAGATCTTGCTCTTTCTTAATAATTATTGTATCTATGTTGCTGTTATCTTGTCTTGCTATTGTGGCACGTGTTTACTGCGCTGCAGCTTTGTAGCACAGGGAACATTGCAGAAGATTTAAATGTTGTGGATTGTAGGGTGGGAATACTGGAGGGTGGGAGTGTGGGGAAAATGGGGATCCTATGGCCAGGATCCTCACTGACCTTGAAACCCTTTGTGATGTAACTGGCCTTCTGCTAGGCTAACGCTTCAGCAGAGAAACTAAGAAAGGGGACCCTGAGCTCCGTGTACATTCTAACACCTATGGATGCCTCCCATATACAACTGCAAGGACAAACCAAGGAAGAATCACCGAAGCCGTTTTTAGGCCACCAGAATAACACCTTTCTGCCAGCTCCAACCGCACGGAACCCTGGGGACTCCATTGAGTGGACGTGGCCTTGACCCTTTTGACACATGGACCAGTGATGGCTGGCTCCACCGGCACCTGGAGGACATGACCTGGAACGTGGCCTCCTTTGTATCCTGGCATAATAGCAGGGTGTCTTCCAAAGGTCACAGCATTACCTTCTGAACGGCCAGAAGGTAGGAGCGTCTTAAAGGGGGGTTTTGTTTTCTTAGTATGACCTGTGAATGCACCTCCAGTAGCGCTATGTATGGACCCTTCAGTAACACCGAGGGGGAAAAAAGTGAAATATGGTGTACCAGACCTTGAAGGGGCTGCCTGCCTGCGGCAGTCCTATCACAGATCCACTCTCATGCCCGCATCACACCTGAAGGACAAGATTACCCTTTGTTGATGGCTTTCAAACATGTGTCTTATCGACTCTAAGGTCTTTTTGCATTGGGAACTTCCTCCGGCTTGAGGATTATTACAACTTTTGTTGTTAGGAACCGAATGTGTCTTGTGGATTATTGTAATATTTGTTGCCTGTGTCAAAATCTTGCTCTATCCTAATTCCTATTATCGCCAAGTTGCTATTATCTTCTCTTGCTATTGCGGCTTGTGTTTCCAGGGCTCCAGTTTATTTGCACATGGACCGTGGCGGAAGATTTAAATAGTGTGGACTCTAAGGCGAGAATACTGGAGGTGGGGAGTGTGGGGAAGCTGGGGTTCTATGACCCGGATCCTCACTGAACTTCAACCACTTTGTGATGCAACTGGCCTGTTGCTAGGCTACGGCTTCAACAGAGGACCTCAGAGAGGAGTCCCGGAGCTCAGTGTACATGTTAACAACTATGGATGCCTCCCCTATACAACTTCAAGAACAAACCAAGGAAGAATCACTGAAGCGGAGGTTTGGCTGCCAGAATAACATCTTCCTGCCAGCACCAACTTCTCGGAAGCCGGGAGAGTCCGTTCATTGAACGTGGCAATGGAACTTTGGACACTTGGACATAACGGCCGGCCGAAGTGGCACCTTGGTGACCCGTCCCGGAAGCTGGCCTCATGTCTATTTCTGTCATAAAAGCTGGGTGGCCCAAAAAGTTCACAGTAACTTCTCTTGAACGGCCAGAAGATAGGCGCATCGTACGGGGAGTTCTGTTTTATCACTATGGCCTGTGCATGTTCCTCCAGTAACATTGTATATAGTACCTTCAGTAACCCCCATGGGGAGAACAGTAAAAGTATGGTACACTAGATCTTGAACGGACTGCCTGCCTGCTACAGTCCTGTCACACACCCACTCTCATGCACGCATCTTTCCTGAAGGACCATATTTGCCTTAGTTTGTGGCTTTAAAATATGTGTTTTATCGCCCTTAAAGGGTTTATGCGTTGGGAACTTCCTCTGGCTTGGGTATTATTACAACATTTGTTATTAGGAACCTAATGTGTGTTGAGAGATATTATAGTTTTCGTTGCCTGTATCAAAATCTTGCTCTATATTTCTAATTCTTATGTCTGTATTGCTGTTATCTTGTGTTGCTATTGTGGCACGTGTTTACTGCGCTCCAGCTTTCTAGCACAGGGGCCATTGCAGAAGATTTAAATGTTGTGGATTGTAGGGTGGGAATACTGGAGGGTGGGAGTGTGGGGAAGATGGGGATCCTATGGCCAGGATCCTCACTGAATTTGAAACACTTTGTGATGTAACTGGCCTTCTGCTAGGCTAACGCTTCAGCAGAGAAACTAAGAAAGGGAACCCTGAGCTCCGTGTACATTCTGACACCTCTGGATGCCTCCCATATACAACTGCAAGGAGAAACCAAGGAAGAATCACCGAAGCCGAGGTTTGGCCACCAGAATAACATCTCTCTGCCATCTCCAACCGCACGGAACCATGGGGACGCCATTGAGTGGACGTGGCCTTGACCCTTTTGACACATGGACCAGTGATGGCTGGCTCCACCGGCACCTGGAGGACATGACCTGGAACGTGGCCTCCTGGGTATCCTGGAATAACTGCAGCGTGTCTTCCAAAGGTCACGGCATCATCTTCTGAATGGCCAGGAGGTAGGAGCGTCTTAAAGGGGGGTTTTGTTTTATTATTATTATGACCTCTGAATGCACCTCCAGTAGCGCTATATATAGACCGTTCAGTAACACCGAGGGGGAAAAAAGTGAAATGTGGTGTACTAGACCTTGAAGGGACTGCCTGCGTGCGGCAGTCCTATCACACATCCGCTCTCATGCATGCATCCCACCTGAAGGACAAGTTGAGCCTTTGTTGATGGGCTTTCAAATATGTGTCTTATCGCCCCTAATGTGTTTTTGCTTTGGGAACCTCCTCTGCCTTGTGGATTATTACAACTTTTGCTGTTAGGAACCGAGTGTGTCTTGAGGATTATGGTAATTTTTTTTTGCCTGTGTTAAAATGTTGCTCTATCTTAATTCTTATTATCGCTAAGTTGCTGTTATCTTCTCTTGCTCTTGCGGCTTGTGTTTTCAATGCTCCAGTTTATTTGCACAGGGATCATTGGGGAAGATTTAAATTGTGTGGACTGTAAGGTGAGAATACTTGAGGTGGGGAGTATGGGGCAGATGGGGTTCTATGACCCGGATCCTCGCTGAACTTCAACCACTTTGTACTGTAAATGGCCTGTTGCTACGCTACGAATTCATCCGAGGAACTCCGACAGGAAACCCGGAGCTCAGTGTAAATGTTAACACCTATGGATGCCTCCCCTATTCAACTTCAGGAACAAACCAAGGAAGAATCACCGAAGCAGAGGTTTGGCTGCCAGAATAACATCTTCCTGCCAGCACCAACTTCTCGGAAGCCGGGAGAGTCCGTTCATTGGACGTGGCAATGGAACATTCGACACCTGGACAAAATGGCTGGCTGAACTGGCACCTTGGTGACCCGGCCTGGAATCTGGCCTGATGTCTATTGCTGTCATAGTAGCTGGCTGGCCCAAAAAGTTCACAGTAACTTCTCTTGAACGTCCAGAAGATAGGAGCAACTTACGGGGAGTTCTCTTTTAACACTATGGCCTGTGCATGCACCTCCACTAACATTGTATACAGAATCTTCAGTAACCCCCAAGGGGAAAAAAGTAAAAGTACGGTACACTAGATCCTGATCGGACTGCCTGCCTGCTACAGTCCTGTCACTCATCCACCCTCATGCATGCATCCGACCTGAAGGACAAGGTTTGCCTTCGTTGGTGGCTTTAAAATATGTGTCTTATCGCCACTAAAGTCTTTGTGAATTGGGAACTTCCTCTGGCTTGAGTTTTATTGCAACTTTTGTTACTAGGAACCTAATGTGTCTTGAGGAATATTATCGTTTTTATTTCCTGTATCAGATCTTGCTCTTTCTTAATAATTATTGTATCTATGTTGCTGTTATCTTGTCTTGCTATTGTGGCACGTGTTTACTGCGCTGCAGCTTTGTAGCACAGGGAACATTGCAGAAGATTTAAATGTTGTGGATTGTAGGGTGGGAATACTGGAGGGTGGGAGTGTGGGGAAAATGGGGATCCTATGGCCAGGATCCTCACTGACCTTGAAACCCTTTGTGATGTAACTGGCCTTCTGCTAGGCTAACGCTTCAGCAGAGAAACTAAGAAAGGGGACCCTGAGCTCCGTGTACATTCTAACACCTATGGATGCCTCCCATATACAACTGCAAGGACAAACCAAGGAAGAATCACCGAAGCCGTTTTTAGGCCACCAGAATAACACCTTTCTGCCAGCTCCAACTGCACGGAACCCTGGGGACTCCATTGAGTGGACGTGGCCTTGACCCTTTTGACACATGGACCAGTGATGGCTGGCTCCACCGGCACCTGGAGGACATGACCTGGAACGTGGCCTCCTTTGTATCCTGGCATAATAGCAGGGTGTCTTCCAAAGGTCACAGCATTACCTTCTGAACGGCCAGAAGGTAGGAGCGTCTTAAAGGGGGGTTTTGTTTTCTTAGTATGACCTGTGAATGCACCTCCAGTAGCGCTATGTATGGACCCTTCAGTAACACCGAGGGGGAAAAAAGTGAAATATGGTGTACCAGACCTTGAAGGGGCTGCCTGCCTGCGGCAGTCCTATCACAGATCCACTCTCATGCCCGCATCACACCTGAAGGACAAGATTACCCTTTGTTGATGGCTTTCAAACATGTGTCTTATCGACTCTAAGGTCTTTTTGCATGGGGAACTTCCTCCGGCTTGAGGATTATTACAACTTTTGTTGTTAGGAACCGAATGTGTCTTGTGGATTATTGTAATATTTGTTGCCTGTGTCAAAATCTTGCTCTATCCTAATTCCTATTATCGCCAAGTTGCTATTATCTTCTCTTGCTATTGCGGCTTGTGTTTCCAGGGCTCCAGTTTATTTGCACATGGACCGTGGCGGAAGATTTAAATAGTGTGGACTCTAAGGCGAGAATACTGGAGGTGGGGAGTGTGGGGAAGCTGGGGTTCTATGACCCGGATCCTCACTGAACTTCAACCACTTTGTGATGCAACTGGCCTGTTGCTAGGCTACGGCTTCAACAGAGGACCTCAGAGAGGAGTCCCGGAGCTCAGTGTACATGTTAACAACTATGGATGCCTCCCCTATACAACTTCAAGAACAAACCAAGGAAGAATCACTGAAGCGGAGGTTTGGCTGCCAGAATAACATCTTCCTGCCAGCACCAACTTCTCGGAAGCCGGGAGAGTCCGTTCATTGAACGTGGCAATGGAACTTTGGACACTTGGACATAACGGCCGGCCGAAGTGGCACCTTGGTGACCCGTCCCGGAAGCTGGCCTCATGTCTATTTCTGTCATAAAAGCTGGGTGGCCCAAAAAGTTCACAGTAACTTCTCTTGAACGGCCAGAAGATAGGCGCATCGTACGGGGAGTTCTGTTTTATCACTATGGCCTGTGCATGTTCCTCCAGTAACATTGTATATAGTACCTTCAGTAACCCCCATGGGGAGAACAGTAAAAGTATGGTACACTAGATCTTGAACGGACTGCCTGCCTGCTACAGTCCTGTCACACACCCACTCTCATGCACGCATCTTTCCTGAAGGACCATATTTGCCTTAGTTTGTGGCTTTAAAATATGTGTTTTATCGCCCTTAAAGGGTTTATGCGTTGGGAACTTCCTCTGGCTTGGGTATTATTACAACATTTGTTATTAGGAACCTAATGTGTGTTGAGAGATATTATAGTTTTCGTTGCCTGTATCAAAATCTTGCTCTATATTTCTAATTCTTATGTCTGTATTGCTGTTATCTTGTGTTGCTATTGTGGCACGTGTTTACTGCGCTCCAGCTTTCTAGCACAGGGGCCATTGCAGAAGATTTAAATGTTGTGGATTGTAGGGTGGGAATACTGGAGGGTGGGAGTGTGGGGAAGATGGGGATCCTATGGCCAGGATCCTCACTGAATTTGAAACACTTTGTGATGTAACTGGCCTTCTGCTAGGCTAACGCTTCAGCAGAGAAACTAAGAAAGGGAACCCTGAGCTCCGTGTACATTCTGACACCTCTGGATGCCTCCCATATACAACTGCAAGGAGAAACCAAGGAAGAATCACCGAAGCCGAGGTTTGGCCACCAGAATAACATCTCTCTGCCATCTCCAACCGCACGGAACCATGGGGACGCCATTGAGTGGACGTGGCCTTGACCCTTTTGACACATGGACCAGTGATGGCTGGCTCCACCGGCACCTGGAGGACATGACCTGGAACGTGGCCTCCTGGGTATCCTGGAATAACTGCAGCGTGTCTTCCAAAGGTCACGGCATCATCTTCTGAATGGCCAGGAGGTAGGAGCGTCTTAAAGGGGGGTTTTGTTTTATTATTATTATGACCTCTGAATGCACCTCCAGTAGCGCTATATATAGACCGTTCAGTAACACCGAGGGGGAAAAAAGTGAAATGTGGTGTACTAGACCTTGAAGGGACTGCCTGCGTGCGGCAGTCCTATCACACATCCGCTCTCATGCATGCATCCCACCTGAAGGACAAGTTGAGCCTTTGTTGATGGGCTTTCAAATATGTGTCTTATCGCCCCTAATGTGTTTTTGCTTTGGGAACCTCCTCTGCCTTGTGGATTATTACAACTTTTGCTGTTAGGAACCGAGTGTGTCTTGAGGATTATGGTAATTTTTTTTTGCCTGTGTCAAAATGTTGCTCTATCTTAATTCTTATTATCGCTAAGTTGCTGTTATCTTCTCTTGCTCTTGCGGCTTGTGTTTTCAATGCTCCAGTTTATTTGCACAGGGATCATTGGGGAAGATTTAAATTGTGTGGACTGTAAGGTGAGAATACTTGAGGTGGGGAGTATGGGGCAGATGGGGTTCTATGACCCGGATCCTCGCTGAACTTCAACCACTTTGTACTGTAAATGGCCTGTTGCTACGCTACGAATTCATCCGAGGAACTCCGACAGGAAACCCGGAGCTCAGTGTAAATGTTAACACCTATGGATGCCTCCCCTATTCAACTTCAGGAACAAACCAAGGAAGAATCACCGAAGCAGAGGTTTGGCTGCCAGAATAACATCTTCCTGCCAGCACCAACTTCTCGGAAGCCGGGAGAGTCCGTTCATTGGACGTGGCAATGGAACATTCGACACCTGGACAAAATGGCTGGCTGAACTGGCACCTTGGTGACCCGGCCTGGAATCTGGCCTGATGTCTATTGCTGTCATAGTAGCTGGCTGGCCCAAAAAGTTCACAGTAACTTCTCTTGAACGTCCAGAAGATAGGAGCAACTTACGGGGAGTTCTCTTTTAACACTATGGCCTGTGCATGCACCTCCACTAACATTGTATACAGAATCTTCAGTAACCCCCAAGGGGAAAAAAGTAAAAGTACGGTACACTAGATCCTGATCGGACTGCCTGCCTGCTACAGTCCTGTCACTCATCCACCCTCATGCATGCATCCGACCTGAAGGACAAGGTTTGCCTTCGTTGGTGGCTTTAAAATATGTGTCTTATCGCCACTAAAGTCTTTGTGAATTGGGAACTTCCTCTGGCTTGAGTTTTATTGCAACTTTTGTTACTAGGAACCTAATGTGTCTTGAGGAATATTATCGTTTTTATTTCCTGTATCAGATCTTGCTCTTTCTTAATAATTATTGTATCTATGTTGCTGTTATCTTGTCTTGCTATTGTGGCACGTGTTTACTGCGCTGCAGCTTTGTAGCACAGGGAACATTGCAGAAGATTTAAATGTTGTGGATTGTAGGGTGGGAATACTGGAGGGTGGGAGTGTGGGGAAAATGGGGATCCTATGGCCAGGATCCTCACTGACCTTGAAACCCTTTGTGATGTAACTGGCCTTCTGCTAGGCTAACGCTTCAGCAGAGAAACTAAGAAAGGGGACCCTGAGCTCCGTGTACATTCTAACACCTATGGATGCCTCCCATATACAACTGCAAGGACAAACCAAGGAAGAATCACCGAAGCCGTTTTTAGGCCACCAGAATAACACCTTTCTGCCAGCTCCAACCGCACGGAACCCTGGGGACTCCATTGAGTGGACGTGGCCTTGACCCTTTTGACACATGGACCAGTGATGGCTGGCTCCACCGGCACCTGGAGGACATGACCTGGAACGTGGCCTCCTTTGTATCCTGGCATAATAGCAGGGTGTCTTCCAAAGGTCACAGCATTACCTTCTGAACGGCCAGAAGGTAGGAGCGTCTTAAAGGGGGGTTTTGTTTTCTTAGTATGACCTGTGAATGCACCTCCAGTAGCGCTATGTATGGACCCTTCAGTAACACCGAGGGGGAAAAAAGTGAAATATGGTGTACCAGACCTTGAAGGGGCTGCCTGCCTGCGGCAGTCCTATCACAGATCCACTCTCATGCCCGCATCACACCTGAAGGACAAGATTACCCTTTGTTGATGGCTTTCAAACATGTGTCTTATCGACTCTAAGGTCTTTTTGCATTGGGAACTTCCTCCGGCTTGAGGATTATTACAACTTTTGTTGTTAGGAACCGAATGTGTCTTGTGGATTATTGTAATATTTGTTGCCTGTGTCAAAATCTTGCTCTATCCTAATTCCTATTATCGCCAAGTTGCTATTATCTTCTCTTGCTATTGCGGCTTGTGTTTCCAGGGCTCCAGTTTATTTGCACATGGACCGTGGCGGAAGATTTAAATAGTGTGGACTCTAAGGCGAGAATACTGGAGGTGGGGAGTGTGGGGAAGCTGGGGTTCTATGACCCGGATCCTCACTGAACTTCAACCACTTTGTGATGCAACTGGCCTGTTGCTAGGCTACGGCTTCAACAGAGGACCTCAGAGAGGAGTCCCGGAGCTCAGTGTACATGTTAACAACTATGGATGCCTCCCCTATACAACTTCAAGAACAAACCAAGGAAGAATCACTGAAGCGGAGGTTTGGCTGCCAGAATAACATCTTCCTGCCAGCACCAACTTCTCGGAAGCCGGGAGAGTCCGTTCATTGAACGTGGCAATGGAACTTTGGACACTTGGACATAACGGCCGGCCGAAGTGGCACCTTGGTGACCCGTCCCGGAAGCTGGCCTCATGTCTATTTCTGTCATAAAAGCTGGGTGGCCCAAAAAGTTCACAGTAACTTCTCTTGAACGGCCAGAAGATAGGCGCATCGTACGGGGAGTTCTGTTTTATCACTATGGCCTGTGCATGTTCCTCCAGTAACATTGTATATAGTACCTTCAGTAACCCCCATGGGGAGAACAGTAAAAGTATGGTACACTAGATCTTGAACGGACTGCCTGCCTGCTACAGTCCTGTCACACACCCACTCTCATGCACGCATCTTTCCTGAAGGACCATATTTGCCTTAGTTTGTGGCTTTAAAATATGTGTTTTATCGCCCTTAAAGGGTTTATGCGTTGGGAACTTCCTCTGGCTTGGGTATTATTACAACATTTGTTATTAGGAACCTAATGTGTGTTGAGAGATATTATAGTTTTCGTTGCCTGTATCAAAATCTTGCTCTATATTTCTAATTCTTATGTCTGTATTGCTGTTATCTTGTGTTGCTATTGTGGCACGTGTTTACTGCGCTCCAGCTTTCTAGCACAGGGGCCATTGCAGAAGATTTAAATGTTGTGGATTGTAGGGTGGGAATACTGGAGGGTGGGAGTGTGGGGAAGATGGGGATCCTATGGCCAGGATCCTCACTGAATTTGAAACACTTTGTGATGTAACTGGCCTTCTGCTAGGCTAACGCTTCAGCAGAGAAACTAAGAAAGGGAACCCTGAGCTCCGTGTACATTCTGACACCTCTGGATGCCTCCCATATACAACTGCAAGGAGAAACCAAGGAAGAATCACCGAAGCCGAGGTTTGGCCACCAGAATAACATCTCTCTGCCATCTCCAACCGCACGGAACCATGGGGACGCCATTGAGTGGACGTGGCCTTGACCCTTTTGACACATGGACCAGTGATGGCTGGCTCCACCGGCACCTGGAGGACATGACCTGGAACGTGGCCTCCTGGGTATCCTGGAATAACTGCAGCGTGTCTTCCAAAGGTCACGGCATCATCTTCTGAATGGCCAGGAGGTAGGAGCGTCTTAAAGGGGGGTTTTGTTTTATTATTATTATGACCTCTGAATGCACCTCCAGTAGCGCTATATATAGACCGTTCAGTAACACCGAGGGGGAAAAAAGTGAAATGTGGTGTACTAGACCTTGAAGGGACTGCCTGCGTGCGGCAGTCCTATCACACATCCGCTCTCATGCATGCATCCCACCTGAAGGACAAGTTGAGCCTTTGTTGATGGGCTTTCAAATATGTGTCTTATCGCCCCTAATGTGTTTTTGCTTTGGGAACCTCCTCTGCCTTGTGGATTATTACAACTTTTGCTGTTAGGAACCGAGTGTGTCTTGAGGATTATGGTAATTTTTTTTTGCCTGTGTCAAAATGTTGCTCTATCTTAATTCTTATTATCGCTAAGTTGCTGTTATCTTCTCTTGCTCTTGCGGCTTGTGTTTTCAATGCTCCAGTTTATTTGCACAGGGATCATTGGGGAAGATTTAAATTGTGTGGACTGTAAGGTGAGAATACTTGAGGTGGGGAGTATGGGGCAGATGGGGTTCTATGACCCGGATCCTCGCTGAACTTCAACCACTTTGTACTGTAAATGGCCTGTTGCTACGCTACGAATTCATCCGAGGAACTCCGACAGGAAACCCGGAGCTCAGTGTAAATGTTAACACCTATGGATGCCTCCCCTATTCAACTTCAGGAACAAACCAAGGAAGAATCACCGAAGCAGAGGTTTGGCTGCCAGAATAACATCTTCCTGCCAGCACCAACTTCTCGGAAGCCGGGAGAGTCCGTTCATTGGACGTGGCAATGGAACATTCGACACCTGGACAAAATGGCTGGCTGAACTGGCACCTTGGTGACCCGGCCTGGAATCTGGCCTGATGTCTATTGCTGTCATAGTAGCTGGCTGGCCCAAAAAGTTCACAGTAACTTCTCTTGAACGTCCAGAAGATAGGAGCAACTTACGGGGAGTTCTCTTTTAACACTATGGCCTGTGCATGCACCTCCACTAACATTGTATACAGAATCTTCAGTAACCCCCAAGGGGAAAAAAGTAAAAGTACGGTACACTAGATCCTGATCGGACTGCCTGCCTGCTACAGTCCTGTCACTCATCCACCCTCATGCATGCATCCGACCTGAAGGACAAGGTTTGCCTTCGTTGGTGGCTTTAAAATATGTGTCTTATCGCCACTAAAGTCTTTGTGAATTGGGAACTTCCTCTGGCTTGAGTTTTATTGCAACTTTTGTTACTAGGAACCTAATGTGTCTTGAGGAATATTATCGTTTTTATTTCCTGTATCAGATCTTGCTCTTTCTTAATAATTATTGTATCTATGTTGCTGTTATCTTGTCTTGCTATTGTGGCACGTGTTTACTGCGCTGCAGCTTTGTAGCACAGGGAACATTGCAGAAGATTTAAATGTTGTGGATTGTAGGGTGGGAATACTGGAGGGTGGGAGTGTGGGGAAAATGGGGATCCTATGGCCAGGATCCTCACTGACCTTGAAACCCTTTGTGATGTAACTGGCCTTCTGCTAGGCTAACGCTTCAGCAGAGAAACTAAGAAAGGGGACCCTGAGCTCCGTGTACATTCTAACACCTATGGATGCCTCCCATATACAACTGCAAGGACAAACCAAGGAAGAATCACCGAAGCCGTTTTTAGGCCACCAGAATAACACCTTTCTGCCAGCTCCAACCGCACGGAACCCTGGGGACTCCATTGAGTGGACGTGGCCTTGACCCTTTTGACACATGGACCAGTGATGGCTGGCTCCACCGGCACCTGGAGGACATGACCTGGAACGTGGCCTCCTTTGTATCCTGGCATAATAGCAGGGTGTCTTCCAAAGGTCACAGCATTACCTTCTGAACGGCCAGAAGGTAGGAGCGTCTTAAAGGGGGGTTTTGTTTTCTTAGTATGACCTGTGAATGCACCTCCAGTAGCGCTATGTATGGACCCTTCAGTAACACCGAGGGGGAAAAAAGTGAAATATGGTGTACCAGACCTTGAAGGGGCTGCCTGCCTGCGGCAGTCCTATCACAGATCCACTCTCATGCCCGCATCACACCTGAAGGACAAGATTACCCTTTGTTGATGGCTTTCAAACATGTGTCTTATCGACTCTAAGGTCTTTTTGCATTGGGAACTTCCTCCGGCTTGAGGATTATTACAACTTTTGTTGTTAGGAACCGAATGTGTCTTGTGGATTATTGTAATATTTGTTGCCTGTGTCAAAATCTTGCTCTATCCTAATTCCTATTATCGCCAAGTTGCTATTATCTTCTCTTGCTATTGCGGCTTGTGTTTCCAGGGCTCCAGTTTATTTGCACATGGACCGTGGCGGAAGATTTAAATAGTGTGGACTCTAAGGCGAGAATACTGGAGGTGGGGAGTGTGGGGAAGCTGGGGTTCTATGACCCGGATCCTCACTGAACTTCAACCACTTTGTGATGCAACTGGCCTGTTGCTAGGCTACGGCTTCAACAGAGGACCTCAGAGAGGAGTCCCGGAGCTCAGTGTACATGTTAACAACTATGGATGCCTCCCCTATACAACTTCAAGAACAAACCAAGGAAGAATCACTGAAGCGGAGGTTTGGCTGCCAGAATAACATCTTCCTGCCAGCACCAACTTCTCGGAAGCCGGGAGAGTCCGTTCATTGAACGTGGCAATGGAACTTTGGACACTTGGACATAACGGCCGGCCGAAGTGGCACCTTGGTGACCCGTCCCGGAAGCTGGCCTCATGTCTATTTCTGTCATAAAAGCTGGGTGGCCCAAAAAGTTCACAGTAACTTCTCTTGAACGGCCAGAAGATAGGCGCATCGTACGGGGAGTTCTGTTTTATCACTATGGCCTGTGCATGTTCCTCCAGTAACATTGTATATAGTACCTTCAGTAACCCCCATGGGGAGAACAGTAAAAGTATGGTACACTAGATCTTGAACGGACTGCCTGCCTGCTACAGTCCTGTCACACACCCACTCTCATGCACGCATCTTTCCTGAAGGACCATATTTGCCTTAGTTTGTGGCTTTAAAATATGTGTTTTATCGCCCTTAAAGGGTTTATGCGTTGGGAACTTCCTCTGGCTTGGGTATTATTACAACATTTGTTATTAGGAACCTAATGTGTGTTGAGAGATATTATAGTTTTCGTTGCCTGTATCAAAATCTTGCTCTATATTTCTAATTCTTATGTCTGTATTGCTGTTATCTTGTGTTGCTATTGTGGCACGTGTTTACTGCGCTCCAGCTTTCTAGCACAGGGGCCATTGCAGAAGATTTAAATGTTGTGGATTGTAGGGTGGGAATACTGGAGGGTGGGAGTGTGGGGAAGATGGGGATCCTATGGCCAGGATCCTCACTGAATTTGAAACACTTTGTGATGTAACTGGCCTTCTGCTAGGCTAACGCTTCAGCAGAGAAACTAAGAAAGGGAACCCTGAGCTCCGTGTACATTCTGACACCTCTGGATGCCTCCCATATACAACTGCAAGGAGAAACCAAGGAAGAATCACCGAAGCCGAGGTTTGGCCACCAGAATAACATCTCTCTGCCATCTCCAACCGCACGGAACCATGGGGACGCCATTGAGTGGACGTGGCCTTGACCCTTTTGACACATGGACCAGTGATGGCTGGCTCCACCGGCACCTGGAGGACATGACCTGGAACGTGGCCTCCTGGGTATCCTGGAATAACTGCAGCGTGTCTTCCAAAGGTCACGGCATCATCTTCTGAATGGCCAGGAGGTAGGAGCGTCTTAAAGGGGGGTTTTGTTTTATTATTATTATGACCTCTGAATGCACCTCCAGTAGCGCTATATATAGACCGTTCAGTAACACCGAGGGGGAAAAAAGTGAAATGTGGTGTACTAGACCTTGAAGGGACTGCCTGCGTGCGGCAGTCCTATCACACATCCGCTCTCATGCATGCATCCCACCTGAAGGACAAGTTGAGCCTTTGTTGATGGGCTTTCAAATATGTGTCTTATCGCCCCTAATGTGTTTTTGCTTTGGGAACCTCCTCTGCCTTGTGGATTATTACAACTTTTGCTGTTAGGAACCGAGTGTGTCTTGAGGATTATGGTAATTTTTTTTTGCCTGTGTCAAAATGTTGCTCTATCTTAATTCTTATTATCGCTAAGTTGCTGTTATCTTCTCTTGCTCTTGCGGCTTGTGTTTTCAATGCTCCAGTTTATTTGCACAGGGATCATTGGGGAAGATTTAAATTGTGTGGACTGTAAGGTGAGAATACTTGAGGTGGGGAGTATGGGGCAGATGGGGTTCTATGACCCGGATCCTCGCTGAACTTCAACCACTTTGTACTGTAAATGGCCTGTTGCTACGCTACGAATTCATCCGAGGAACTCCGACAGGAAACCCGGAGCTCAGTGTAAATGTTAACACCTATGGATGCCTCCCCTATTCAACTTCAGGAACAAACCAAGGAAGAATCACCGAAGCAGAGGTTTGGCTGCCAGAATAACATCTTCCTGCCAGCACCAACTTCTCGGAAGCCGGGAGAGTCCGTTCATTGGACGTGGCAATGGAACATTCGACACCTGGACAAAATGGCTGGCTGAACTGGCACCTTGGTGACCCGGCCTGGAATCTGGCCTGATGTCTATTGCTGTCATAGTAGCTGGCTGGCCCAAAAAGTTCACAGTAACTTCTCTTGAACGTCCAGAAGATAGGAGCAACTTACGGGGAGTTCTCTTTTAACACTATGGCCTGTGCATGCACCTCCACTAACATTGTATACAGAATCTTCAGTAACCCCCAAGGGGAAAAAAGTAAAAGTACGGTACACTAGATCCTGATCGGACTGCCTGCCTGCTACAGTCCTGTCACTCATCCACCCTCATGCATGCATCCGACCTGAAGGACAAGGTTTGCCTTCGTTGGTGGCTTTAAAATATGTGTCTTATCGCCACTAAAGTCTTTGTGAATTGGGAACTTCCTCTGGCTTGAGTTTTATTGCAACTTTTGTTACTAGGAACCTAATGTGTCTTGAGGAATATTATCGTTTTTATTTCCTGTATCAGATCTTGCTCTTTCTTAATAATTATTGTATCTATGTTGCTGTTATCTTGTCTTGCTATTGTGGCACGTGTTTACTGCGCTGCAGCTTTGTAGCACAGGGAACATTGCAGAAGATTTAAATGTTGTGGATTGTAGGGTGGGAATACTGGAGGGTGGGAGTGTGGGGAAAATGGGGATCCTATGGCCAGGATCCTCACTGACCTTGAAACCCTTTGTGATGTAACTGGCCTTCTGCTAGGCTAACGCTTCAGCAGAGAAACTAAGAAAGGGGACCCTGAGCTCCGTGTACATTCTAACACCTATGGATGCCTCCCATATACAACTGCAAGGACAAACCAAGGAAGAATCACCGAAGCCGTTTTTAGGCCACCAGAATAACACCTTTCTGCCAGCTCCAACCGCACGGAACCCTGGGGACTCCATTGAGTGGACGTGGCCTTGACCCTTTTGACACATGGACCAGTGATGGCTGGCTCCACCGGCACCTGGAGGACATGACCTGGAACGTGGCCTCCTTTGTATCCTGGCATAATAGCAGGGTGTCTTCCAAAGGTCACAGCATTACCTTCTGAACGGCCAGAAGGTAGGAGCGTCTTAAAGGGGGGTTTTGTTTTCTTAGTATGACCTGTGAATGCACCTCCAGTAGCGCTATGTATGGACCCTTCAGTAACACCGAGGGGGAAAAAAGTGAAATATGGTGTACCAGACCTTGAAGGGGCTGCCTGCCTGCGGCAGTCCTATCACAGATCCACTCTCATGCCCGCATCACACCTGAAGGACAAGATTACCCTTTGTTGATGGCTTTCAAACATGTGTCTTATCGACTCTAAGGTCTTTTTGCATTGGGAACTTCCTCCGGCTTGAGGATTATTACAACTTTTGTTGTTAGGAACCGAATGTGTCTTGTGGATTATTGTAATATTTGTTGCCTGTGTCAAAATCTTGCTCTATCCTAATTCCTATTATCGCCAAGTTGCTATTATCTTCTCTTGCTATTGCGGCTTGTGTTTCCAGGGCTCCAGTTTATTTGCACATGGACCGTGGCGGAAGATTTAAATAGTGTGGACTCTAAGGCGAGAATACTGGAGGTGGGGAGTGTGGGGAAGCTGGGGTTCTATGACCCGGATCCTCACTGAACTTCAACCACTTTGTGATGCAACTGGCCTGTTGCTAGGCTACGGCTTCAACAGAGGACCTCAGAGAGGAGTCCCGGAGCTCAGTGTACATGTTAACAACTATGGATGCCTCCCCTATACAACTTCAAGAACAAACCAAGGAAGAATCACTGAAGCGGAGGTTTGGCTGCCAGAATAACATCTTCCTGCCAGCACCAACTTCTCGGAAGCCGGGAGAGTCCGTTCATTGAACGTGGCAATGGAACTTTGGACACTTGGACATAACGGCCGGCCGAAGTGGCACCTTGGTGACCCGTCCCGGAAGCTGGCCTCATGTCTATTTCTGTCATAAAAGCTGGGTGGCCCAAAAAGTTCACAGTAACTTCTCTTGAACGGCCAGAAGATAGGCGCATCGTACGGGGAGTTCTGTTTTATCACTATGGCCTGTGCATGTTCCTCCAGTAACATTGTATATAGTACCTTCAGTAACCCCCATGGGGAGAACAGTAAAAGTATGGTACACTAGATCTTGAACGGACTGCCTGCCTGCTACAGTCCTGTCACACACCCACTCTCATGCACGCATCTTTCCTGAAGGACCATATTTGCCTTAGTTTGTGGCTTTAAAATATGTGTTTTATCGCCCTTAAAGGGTTTATGCGTTGGGAACTTCCTCTGGCTTGGGTATTATTACAACATTTGTTATTAGGAACCTAATGTGTGTTGAGAGATATTATAGTTTTCGTTGCCTGTATCAAAATCTTGCTCTATATTTCTAATTCTTATGTCTGTATTGCTGTTATCTTGTGTTGCTATTGTGGCACGTGTTTACTGCGCTCCAGCTTTCTAGCACAGGGGCCATTGCAGAAGATTTAAATGTTGTGGATTGTAGGGTGGGAATACTGGAGGGTGGGAGTGTGGGGAAGATGGGGATCCTATGGCCAGGATCCTCACTGAATTTGAAACACTTTGTGATGTAACTGGCCTTCTGCTAGGCTAACGCTTCAGCAGAGAAACTAAGAAAGGGAACCCTGAGCTCCGTGTACATTCTGACACCTCTGGATGCCTCCCATATACAACTGCAAGGAGAAACCAAGGAAGAATCACCGAAGCCGAGGTTTGGCCACCAGAATAACATCTCTCTGCCATCTCCAACCGCACGGAACCATGGGGACGCCATTGAGTGGACGTGGCCTTGACCCTTTTGACACATGGACCAGTGATGGCTGGCTCCACCGGCACCTGGAGGACATGACCTGGAACGTGGCCTCCTGGGTATCCTGGAATAACTGCAGTGTGTCTTCCAAAGGTCACGGCATCATCTTCTGAATGGCCAGGAGGTAGGAGCGTCTTAAAGGGGGGTTTTGTTTTATTATTATTATGACCTCTGAATGCACCTCCAGTAGCGCTATATATAGACCGTTCAGTAACACCGAGGGGGAAAAAAGTGAAATGTGGTGTACTAGACCTTGAAGGGACTGCCTGCGTGCGGCAGTCCTATCACACATCCGCTCTCATGCATGCATCCCACCTGAAGGACAAGTTGAGCCTTTGTTGATGGGCTTTCAAATATGTGTCTTATCGCCCCTAATGTGTTTTTGCTTTGGGAACCTCCTCTGCCTTGTGGATTATTACAACTTTTGCTGTTAGGAACCGAGTGTGTCTTGAGGATTATGGTAAATTTTTTTTGCCTGTGTCAAAATGTTGCTCTATCTTAATTCTTATTATCGCTAAGTTGCTGTTATCTTCTCTTGCTATTGCGGCTTGTGTTTTCAATGCTCCAGTTTATTTGCACAGGGATCATTGGGGAAGATTTAAATTGTGTGGACTGTAAGGTGAGAATACTTGAGGTGGGGAGTATGGGGCAGATGGGGTTCTATGACCCGGATCCTCGCTGAACTTCAACCACTTTGTACTGTAAATGGCCTGTTGCTACGCTACGAATTCATCCGAGGAACTCCGACAGGAAACCCGGAGCTCAGTGTAAATGTTAACACCTATGGATGCCTCCCCTATTCAACTTCAGGAACAAACCAAGGAAGAATCACCGAAGCAGAGGTTTGGCTGCCAGAATAACATCTTCCTGCCAGCACCAACTTCTCGGAAGCCGGGAGAGTCCGTTCATTGGACGTGGCAATGGAACATTCGACACCTGGACAAAATGGCTGGCTGAACTGGCACCTTGGTGACCCGGCCTGGAATCTGGCCTGATGTCTATTGCTGTCATAGTAGCTGGCTGGCCCAAAAAGTTCACAGTAACTTCTCTTGAACGTCCAGAAGATAGGAGCAACTTACGGGGAGTTCTCTTTTAACACTATGGCCTGTGCATGCACCTCCACTAACATTGTATACAGAATCTTCAGTAACCCCCAAGGGGAAAAAAGTAAAAGTACGGTACACTAGATCTTGATCGGACTGCCTGCCTGCTACAGTCCTGTCACTCATCCACCCTCATGCATGCATCCGACCTGAAGGACAAGGTTTGCCTTCGTTGGTGGCTTTAAAATATGTGTCTTATCGCCACTAAAGTCTTTGTGAATTGGGAACTTCCTCTGGCTTGAGTTTTATTGCAACTTTTGTTACTAGGAACCTAATGTGTCTTGAGGAATATTATCGTTTTTATTTCCTGTATCAGATCTTGCTCTTTCTTAATAATTATTGTATCTATGTTGCTGTTATCTTGTCTTGCTATTGTGGCACGTGTTTACTGCGCTGCAGCTTTGTAGCACAGGGAACATTGCAGAAGATTTAAATGTTGTGGATTGTAGGGTGGGAATACTGGAGGGTGGGAGTGTGGGGAAAATGGGGATCCTATGGCCAGGATCCTCACTGACCTTGAAACCCTTTGTGATGTAACTGGCCTTCTGCTAGGCTAACGCTTCAGCAGAGAAACTAAGAAAGGGGACCCTGAGCTCCGTGTACATTCTAACACCTATGGATGCCTCCCATATACAACTGCAAGGACAAACCAAGGAAGAATCACCGAAGCCGTTTTTAGGCCACCAGAATAACACCTTTCTGCCAGCTCCAACCGCACGGAACCCTGGGGACTCCATTGAGTGGACGTGGCCTTGACCCTTTTGACACATGGACCAGTGATGGCTGGCTCCACCGGCACCTGGAGGACATGACCTGGAACGTGGCCTCCTTTGTATCCTGGCATAATAGCAGGGTGTCTTCCAAAGGTCACAGCATTACCTTCTGAACGGCCAGAAGGTAGGAGCGTCTTAAAGGGGGGTTTTGTTTTCTTAGTATGACCTGTGAATGCACCTCCAGTAGCGCTATGTATGGACCCTTCAGTAACACCGAGGGGGAAAAAAGTGAAATATGGTGTACCAGACCTTGAAGGGGCTGCCTGCCTGCGGCAGTCCTATCACAGATCCACTCTCATGCCCGCATCACACCTGAAGGACAAGATTACCCTTTGTTGATGGCTTTCAAACATGTGTCTTATCGACTCTAAGGTCTTTTTGCATTGGGAACTTCCTCCGGCTTGAGGATTATTACAACTTTTGTTGTTAGGAACCGAATGTGTCTTGTGGATTATTGTAATATTTGTTGCCTGTGTCAAAATCTTGCTCTATCCTAATTCCTATTATCGCCAAGTTGCTATTATCTTCTCTTGCTATTGCGGCTTGTGTTTCCAGGGCTCCAGTTTATTTGCACATGGACCGTGGCGGAAGATTTAAATAGTGTGGACTCTAAGGCGAGAATACTGGAGGTGGGGAGTGTGGGGAAGCTGGGGTTCTATGACCCGGATCCTCACTGAACTTCAACCACTTTGTGATGCAACTGGCCTGTTGCTAGGCTACGGCTTCAACAGAGGACCTCAGAGAGGAGTCCCGGAGCTCAGTGTACATGTTAACAACTATGGATGCCTCCCCTATACAACTTCAAGAACAAACCAAGGAAGAATCACTGAAGCGGAGGTTTGGCTGCCAGAATAACATCTTCCTGCCAGCACCAACTTCTCGGAAGCCGGGAGAGTCCGTTCATTGAACGTGGCAATGGAACTTTGGACACTTGGACATAACGGCCGGCCGAAGTGGCACCTTGGTGACCCGTCCCGGAAGCTGGCCTCATGTCTATTTCTGTCATAAAAGCTGGGTGGCCCAAAAAGTTCACAGTAACTTCTCTTGAACGGCCAGAAGATAGGCGCATCGTACGGGGAGTTCTGTTTTATCACTATGGCCTGTGCATGTTCCTCCAGTAACATTGTATATAGTACCTTCAGTAACCCCCATGGGGAGAACAGTAAAAGTATGGTACACTAGATCTTGAACGGACTGCCTGCCTGCTACAGTCCTGTCACACACCCACTCTCATGCACGCATCTTTCCTGAAGGACCATATTTGCCTTAGTTTGTGGCTTTAAAATATGTGTTTTATCGCCCTTAAAGGGTTTATGCGTTGGGAACTTCCTCTGGCTTGGGTATTATTACAACATTTGTTATTAGGAACCTAATGTGTGTTGAGAGATATTATAGTTTTCGTTGCCTGTATCAAAATCTTGCTCTATATTTCTAATTCTTATGTCTGTATTGCTGTTATCTTGTGTTGCTATTGTGGCACGTGTTTACTGCGCTCCAGCTTTCTAGCACAGGGGCCATTGCAGAAGATTTAAATGTTGTGGATTGTAGGGTGGGAATACTGGAGGGTGGGAGTGTGGGGAAGATGGGGATCCTATGGCCAGGATCCTCACTGAATTTGAAACACTTTGTGATGTAACTGGCCTTCTGCTAGGCTAACGCTTCAGCAGAGAAACTAAGAAAGGGAACCCTGAGCTCCGTGTACATTCTGACACCTCTGGATGCCTCCCATATACAACTGCAAGGAGAAACCAAGGAAGAATCACCGAAGCCGAGGTTTGGCCACCAGAATAACATCTCTCTGCCATCTCCAACCGCACGGAACCATGGGGACGCCATTGAGTGGACGTGGCCTTGACCCTTTTGACACATGGACCAGTGATGGCTGGCTCCACCGGCACCTGGAGGACATGACCTGGAACGTGGCCTCCTGGGTATCCTGGAATAACTGCAGTGTGTCTTCCAAAGGTCACGGCATCATCTTCTGAATGGCCAGGAGGTAGGAGCGTCTTAAAGGGGGGTTTTGTTTTATTATTATTATGACCTCTGAATGCACCTCCAGTAGCGCTATATATAGACCGTTCAGTAACACCGAGGGGGAAAAAAGTGAAATGTGGTGTACTAGACCTTGAAGGGACTGCCTGCGTGCGGCAGTCCTATCACACATCCGCTCTCATGCATGCATCCCACCTGAAGGACAAGTTGAGCCTTTGTTGATGGGCTTTCAAATATGTGTCTTATCGCCCCTAATGTGTTTTTGCTTTGGGAACCTCCTCTGCCTTGTGGATTATTACAACTTTTGCTGTTAGGAACCGAGTGTGTCTTGAGGATTATGGTAATTTTTTTTTGCCTGTGTCAAAATGTTGCTCTATCTTAATTCTTATTATCGCTAAGTTGCTGTTATCTTCTCTTGCTATTGCGGCTTGTGTTTTCAATGCTCCAGTTTATTTGCACAGGGATCATTGGGGAAGATTTAAATTGTGTGGACTGTAAGGTGAGAATACTTGAGGTGGGGAGTATGGGGCAGATGGGGTTCTATGACCCGGATCCTCGCTGAACTTCAACCACTTTGTACTGTAAATGGCCTGTTGCTACGCTACGAATTCATCCGAGGAACTCCGACAGGAAACCCGGAGCTCAGTGTAAATGTTAACACCTATGGATGCCTCCCCTATTCAACTTCAGGAACAAACCAAGGAAGAATCACCGAAGCAGAGGTTTGGCTGCCAGAATAACATCTTCCTGCCAGCACCAACTTCTCGGAAGCCGGGAGAGTCCGTTCATTGGACGTGGCAATGGAACATTCGACACCTGGACAAAATGGCTGGCTGAACTGGCACCTTGGTGACCCGGCCTGGAATCTGGCCTGATGTCTATTGCTGTCATAGTAGCTGGCTGGCCCAAAAAGTTCACAGTAACTTCTCTTGAACGTCCAGAAGATAGGAGCAACTTACGGGGAGTTCTCTTTTAACACTATGGCCTGTTCATGCACCTCCACTAACATTGTATACAGAATCTTCAGTAACCCCCAAGGGGAAAAAAGTAAAAGTACGGTACACTAGATCTTGATCGGACTGCCTGCCTGCTACAGTCCTGTCACTCATCCACCCTCATGCATGCATCCGACCTGAAGGACAAGGTTTGCCTTCGTTGGTGGCTTTAAAATATGTGTCTTATCGCCACTAAAGTCTTTGTGAATTGGGAACTTCCTCTGGCTTGAGTTTTATTGCAACTTTTGTTACTAGGAACCTAATGTGTCTTGAGGAATATTATCGTTTTTATTTCCTGTATCAGATCTTGCTCTTTCTTAATAATTATTGTATCTATGTTGCTGTTATCTTGTCTTGCTATTGTGGCACGTGTTTACTGCGCTGCAGCTTTGTAGCACAGGGAACATTGCAGAAGATTTAAATGTTGTGGATTGTAGGGTGGGAATACTGGAGGGTGGGAGTGTGGGGAAAATGGGGATCCTATGGCCAGGATCCTCACTGACCTTGAAACCCTTTGTGATGTAACTGGCCTTCTGCTAGGCTAACGCTTCAGCAGAGAAACTAAGAAAGGGGACCCTGAGCTCCGTGTACATTCTAACACCTATGGATGCCTCCCATATACAACTGCAAGGACAAACCAAGGAAGAATCACCGAAGCCGTTTTTAGGCCACCAGAATAACACCTTTCTGCCAGCTCCAACCGCACGGAACCCTGGGGACTCCATTGAGTGGACGTGGCCTTGACCCTTTTGACACATGGACCAGTGATGGCTGGCTCCACCGGCACCTGGAGGACATGACCTGGAACGTGGCCTCCTTTGTATCCTGGCATAATAGCAGGGTGTCTTCCAAAGGTCACAGCATTATCTTCTGAACGGCCAGAAGGTAGGAGTTTCTTAAAGGGGTGTTTTGTTTTCTTAGTATGAGCTGTGAATGCACCTCCAGTAGCGCTATATATAGACACTGCCGTAACACCGAGGGGGAAAAAAGTGAAATATGGTGTACTAGACCTTGAAGGGACTGCCTGTCTGCAGCAGTCCTATCACAGACCCACTCTCATGCATGCATCACACCTGGAGGACAAGATGAGCCTTTGTTGATGTCTTTCAAACATGTGTCTTGTCACCTCTTAGTTCTTTTTGCCTTGGGAACTTCCTCCGCCTTGAGGATTATTACAGCTTTTGTTGTTAGGAACCGAATGTGTCTTACGGTTTATTGTAATTTTCGTTGCCTGTGTCAAAATCTTGCTCTATCTTAATTCCTGTTATCGCTACGTTGCTGTTATCTTCTCTTGCTATTGCGGATTGTGTTTCCAGTGCTCCAGTTTATTTGCACATGGACCACTGCGGAAGATTCAAATAGTGTGGACTATAAGGCGAGAATCCTGGAGGTGGGGTGTGTGGGGAAGGTGGGGTTCTATGACCTGCATCCTCACTGAACTTCAACCACTTTGTGATGTAACTGGCCTGTTGCTAGGCTGCGGCTTCAACAGAGGACCTCAGAGAGGAATCCCCGAGCTCAGTGTACATGTTAACAACTATGGATGCCTCCCCTATACAACTTCAGGAGCAAACCAAGGAAGAATCACTGAAGCAGAGGTTTTGCTGCCAGAATAACATCTTCCTGCCAGCACCAACTTCTCAGAAGCCGGGAGAGTCCATTCATTGAATGTGGCAATGGAACTTTGGACACATGGACAAAATGGCTTTCTGAACTGGCACCTTGGTGACCCGGCCTGGAAGCTGGCCTCATGTCTATTTCTCTCATAAAAGCTGGGTGGCCAAAAAGTTCACAGTAACTTCTCTTGAACGGCCAAAAGATAGGAGCATCATACGGGGAGTTCTGTTTTATGACTATGGCCTGTGCATGCTCCTCCAGTCACATTGAATATAGTACCTTCAGTAACCCCCATGGGGAAAAAAGTAAAAGTATGGTACACTAGATCTTGAACGGACTGCCCACCTGCTACAATCCTGTCACCCATCCACTCTCATGCATGCATCCTTCCTGAAGGACCCTATTTGCCTTAGTTTGTGGCTTTAAAATATGTGTCTTATCGCCCCTAAAGTGTTTATGCATTGGGAACTTCCTCTGGCTTGAGGTTTATTACAAGTTTTGTTATTAGGAACCTAATGTGTCTTGAGGAATATTACAGTTTTTGTTGCCTGTATCAATACCTTGCTCTATATTTATAACTATTATGTCTGTATAGCTGTTATCTTGTCTTGCTATTGCGGCACGTGTTTACTGCGCTCCAGCTTTCTAGCACAGGGGTCATTGCAGAAGATTTAAAGGTTGTGGATTGTAGGGTGGGAATGCTGGAGTGTGCGAGTGTGGGGAACATGGTGATCCTATGGCCAGCATCCTCACTGAACTTGAAACACTTTGTGATGTAACTGGCCTTTTGCTAGGCTAACGCTTCATCAGAGAAACTAAGAAAGGGAACCCTGAGCTCCGTGTACATTCTGCCACCTCTGGAAGCCTCCCATAGACAACTGCAAGGAAAAACCAAGGAAGAATCACTGAAGCCGAGGTTTGGCCACCAGAATAACATCTCTCTGCCAGCTCCAACTGCACGGAACCATGGGGACGCCATTGAGTGCACGTGGCCTTGACACTTTTGACGCATGGACCAGTGATGGCTGGCTCAACCGGCACCTGGAGGACATGACCTGCAACGTGGGCTGCTATGTGTCCTGGAATAACTTCAGTGTGTCGTCCAAAGTTCACAGCATTATCTTCTGAACGGCCAGAAGGTAGGAGTTTCTTAAAGGGGTGTTTTGTTTTCTTAGTATGAGCTGTGAATGCACCTCCAGTAGCGCTATATATAGACACTACCGTAACACCGAGGGGGAAAAAAGTGAAATATGGTGTACTAGACCTTGAAGGGACTGCCTGTCTGCAGCAGTCCTATCACAGACCCACTCTCATGCATGCATCACACCTGGAGGACAAGATTAGCCTTTGTTGATGTCTTTCAAACATGTGTCTTGTCACCTCTAAGTTCTTTTTGCCTTGGGAACTTCCTCCGCCTTGAGGATTATTACAGCTTTTGTTGTTAGGAACCGAATGTGTCTTACGGTTTATTGTAATTTTCGTTGCCTGTGTCAAAATCTTGCTCTATCTTAATTCCTGTTATCGCTACGTTGCTATTATCTTCTCTTGCTATTGCGGATTGTGTTTCCAGTGCTCCAGTTTATTTGCACATGGACCACTGCGGAAGATTCAAATAGTGTGGACTATAAGGCGAGAATCCTGGAGGTGGGGTGTGTGGGGAAGGTGGGGTTCTATGACCTGCATCCTCACTGAACTTCAACCACTTTGTGATGTAACTGGCCTGTTGCTAGGCTGCGGCTTCAACAGAGGACCTCAGAGAGGAATCCCCGAGCTCAGTGTACATGTTAACAACTATGGATGCCTCCCCTATACAACTTCAAGAACAAACCAAGGAAGAATCACTGAAGCAGAGGTTTGGCTGCCAGAATAACATCTTCCTGCCAGCACCAACTTCTCAGAAGCCGGGAGAGTCCGTTCATTGAATGTGGCAATGGAACTTTGGACACATGGACAAAATGGCTTTCTGAACTGGCACCTTGGTGACCCGGCCTGGAAGCTGGCCTCATGTCTATTTCTCTCATAAAAGCTGGGTGGCCCAAAAAGTTCACAGGAACTTCTCTTGAACGGCCAAAAGATAGGAGCATCATACAGGGAGTTCTGTTTTATGACTATGGCCTGTGCATGCTCCTCCAGTCACATTGAATATAGTACCTTCAGTAACCCCCATGGGGAAAAAAGTAAAAGTATGGTACACTAGATCTTGAACGGACTGCCTGCCTGCTACAATCCTGTCACCCATCCACTCTCATGCATGCATCCTTCCTGAAGGACCCTGTTTGCCTTAATTTGTGGCTTTAAAATATGTGTCTTATCGCCCCTAAAGTGTTTATGCATTGGGAACTTCCTCTGGCTTGAGGTTTATTACAAGTTTTGTTATTAGGAACCTAATGTGTCTTGAGGAATATTACAGTTTTTGTTGCCTGTATCAATACCTTGCTCTATATTTATAACTATTATGTCTGTATAGCTGTTATCTTGTCTTGCTATTGCGGCACGTGTTTACTGCGCTCCAGCTTTCTAGCACAGGGGTCATTGCAGAAGATTTAAAGGTTGTGGATTGTAGGGTGGGAATACTGGAGTGTGCGAGTGTGGGGAACATGGTGATCCTATGGCCAGCATCCTCACTGAACTTGAAACACTTTGTGATGTAACTGGCCTTTTGCTAGGCTAACGCTTCATCAGAGAAACTAAGAAAGGGAACCCTGAGCTCCGTGTACATTCTGCCACCTCTGGAAGCCTCCCATACACAACTGCAAGGAAAAACCAAGGAAGAATCACTGAAGCCGAGGTTTGACCACCAGAATAACATCTCTCTGCCAGCTCCAACTGCACGGAACCATGGGGACGCCATTGAGTGCACGTGGCCTTGACACTTTTGACGCATGGACCAGTGATGGCTGGCTCAACCGGCAACTGGAGGACATGACCTGCAACGTGGGCTGCTATGTGTCCTGGAATAACTTCAGTGTGTCGTCCAAAGTTCACAGCATTATCTTCTGTACGGCCTGAAGGTAGGAGCGTCTTAAAGGGGGTTTTGTTTTCTTAGTATGAGCTGTGAAAGCACCTCCAGTAGCGCCATATATAGACCCTGCCGTAACACCGAGGGGGAGAAAAGTGAAATACAGTGTACTAGACCTTGAAGGGACTGCCTGTCTGCAGCAGTCCTATCACAGACCCACTCTCATGCATGCATCACACCTGAAGGACAAGATTAGCCTTTGTTGATGGCTTTCAAACATGTATCTTGTCGCCTCTAAGGTCTTTTTGCATTGGGAACTTCCTCCGGCTTGAGGATTATTACAGCTTTTGTTGTTAGGAACCGAATGTGTCTTACGATTTATTGTAATTTTTGTTGCCTGTGTCAAAATCTTGCTCTATCTTAATTCCTGTTATTGCTAAGTTGCAATTATCTTCTCTTGCTATTGCGGATTGTGTTTCCAGTGCTCCAGTTTATTTGCACATGGACCACTGCGGAAGATTCAAATAGTGTGGACTATAAGGCGAGAATCCTGGAGGTGGGGTGTGTGGGGAAGGTGGGGTTCTATGACCTGCATCCTCACTGAACTTCAACCACTTTGTGATGTAACTGGCCTGTTGCTAGGCTGCGGCTTCAACAGAGGACCTCAGAGAGGAATCCCCGAGCTCAGTGTACATGTTAACAACTATGGATGCCTCCCCTATACAACTTCAGGAGCAAACCAAGGAAGAATCACTGAAGCAGAGGTTTTGCTGCCAGAATAACATCTTCCTGCCAGCACCAACTTCTCAGAAGCCGGGAGAGTCCGTTCATTGAATGTGGCAATGGAACTTTGGACACATGGACAAAATGGCTTTCTGAACTGGCACCTTGGTGACCCGGCCTGGAAGCTGGCCTCATGTCTATTTCTCTCATAAAAGCTGGGTGGCCCAAAAAGTTCACAGGAACTTCTCTTGAACGGCCAAAAGATAGGAGCATCATACAGGGAGTTCTGTTTTATGACTATGGCCTGTGCATGCTCCTCCAGTCACATTGAATATAGTACCTTCAGTAACCCCCATGGGGAAAAAAGTAAAAGTATGGTACACTAGATCTTGAACGGACTGCCTGCCTGCTACAATCCTGTCACCCATCCACTCTCATGCATGCATCCTTCCTGAAGGACCCTGTTTGCCTTAGTTTGTGGCTTTAAAATATGTGTCTTATCGCCCCTAAAGTGTTTATGCATTGGGAACTTCCTCTGGCTTGAGGTTTATTACAAGTTTTGTTATTAGGAACCTAATGTGTCTTGAGGAATATTACAGTTTTTGTTGCCTGTATCAATACCTTGCTCTATATTTATAACTATTATGTCTGTATAGCTGTTATCTTGTCTTGCTATTGCGGCACGTGTTTACTGCGCTCCAGCTTTCTAGCACAGGGGTCATTGCAGAAGATTTAAAGGTTGTGGATTGTAGGGTGGGAATACTGGAGTGTGCGAGTGTGGGGAACATGGTGATCCTATGGCCAGCATCCTCACTGAACTTGAAACACTTTGTGATGTAACTGGCCTTTTGCTAGGCTAACGCTTCATCAGAGAAACTAAGAAAGGGAACCCTGAGCTCCGTGTACATTCTGACACCTCTGGAAGCCTCCCATACACAACTGCAAGGAAAAACCAAGGAAGAATCACTGAAGCCGAGGTTTGACCACCAGAATAACATCTCTCTGCCAGCTCCAACTGCACGGAACCATGGGGACGCCATTGAGTGCACGTGGCCTTGACACTTTTGACGCATGGACCAGTGATGGCTGGCTCAACCGGCACCTGGAGGACATGACCTGCAACGTGGGCTGCTATGTGTCCTGGAATAACTTCAGTGTGTCGTCCAAAGTTCACAGCATTATCTTCTGAACGGCCAGAAGGTAGCAGCATCTTAAAGGGGGTTTTGTTTTCTTAGTATGAGCTGTGAATGCACCTCCAGTAGCGCTATATATAGACACTACCGTAACACCGAGGGGGAAAAAAGTGAAATATGGTGTACTAGACCTTGAAGGGACTGCCTGTCTGCAGCAGTCCTATCACAGACCCACTCTCATGCATGCATCACACCTGAAGGACAAGATTAGCCTTTGTTGATGTCTTTCAAACATGTGTCTTGTCACCTCTAAGTTCTTTTTGCCTTGGGAACTTCCTCCGCCTTGAGGATTATTACAGCTTTTGTTGTTAGGAACCGAATGTGTCTTACGGTTTATTGTAATTTTCGTTGCCTGTGTCAAAATCTTGCTCTATCTTAATTCCTGTTATCGCTATGTTGCTGTTATCTTCTCTTGCTATCGCGGCTTGTGTTTCCAGTGCTCCAGTTTATTTGCACATGGACCACTGTGGAAGATTCAAATAGTGTGGACTATAAGGCGAGAATCCTGGAGGTGGGGTGTGTGGGGAAGTTGGGGTTCTATGACCTGCATCCTCACTGAACTTCAACCACTTTGTGATGTAACTGGCCTGTTGCTAGGCTGCGGCTTCAACAGAGGACCTCAGAGAGGAATCCCCGAGCTCAGTGTACATGTTAACAACTATGGATGCCTCCCCTATACAACTTCAAGAACAAACCAAGGAAGAATCACTGAAGCAGAGGTTTGGCTGCCAGAATAACATCTTCCTGCCAGCACCAACTTCTCAGAAGCCGGGAGAGTCCGTTCATTGAATGTGGCAATGGAACTTTGGACACATGGACAAAATGGCTTTCTGAACTGGCACCTTGGTGACCCGGCCTGGAAGCTGGCCTCATGTCTATTTCTCTCATAAAAGCTGGGTGGCCAAAAAGTTCACAGTAACTTCTCTTGAACGGCCAAAAGATAGGAGCATCATACGGGGAGTTCTGTTTTATGACTATGGCCTGTGCATGCTCCTCCAGTCACATTGAATATAGTACCTTCAGTTACCCCCATGGGGAAAAAAGTAAAAGTATGGTACACTAGATCTTGAACGGACTGCCCGCCTTCTACAATCCTGTCACCCATCCACTCTCATGCATGCATCCTTCCTGAAGGACCCTATTTGCCTTAGTTTGTGGCTTTAAAATATGTGTCTTATCGCCCCTAAAGTGTTTATGCATTGGGAACTTCCTCTGGCTTGAGGTTTATTACAAGTTTTGTTATTAGGAACCTAATGTGTCTTGAGGAATATTACAGTTTTTGTTGCCTGTATCAATACCTTGCTCTATATTTATAACTATTATGTCTGTATAGCTGTTATCTTGTCTTGCTATTGCGGCACGTGTTTACTGCGCTCCAGCTTTCTAGCACAGGGGTCATTGCAGAAGATTTAAAGGTTGTGGATTGTAGGGTGGGAATGCTGGAGTGTGCGAGTGTGGGGAACATGGTGATCCTATGGCCAGCATCCTCACTGAACTTGAAACACTTTGTGATGTAACTGGCCTTTTGCTAGGCTAACGCTTCATCAGAGAAACTAAGAAAGGGAACCCTGAGCTCCGTGTACATTCTGCCACCACTGGAAGCCTCCCATAGACAACTGCAAGGAAAAACCAAGGAAGAATCACTGAAGCCGAGTTTTGGCCACCAGAATAACATCTCTCTGCCAGCTCCAACTGCACGGAACCATGGGGACGCCATTGAGTGCACGTGGCCTTGACACTTTTGACGCATGGACCAGTGATGGCTGGCTCAACCGGCACCTGGAGGACATGACCTGCAACGTGGGCTGCTATGTGTCCTGGAATAACTTCAGTGTGTCGTCCAAAGGTCACAGCATTATCTTCTGAACGGCCAGAATGTAGGAGTTTCTTAAAGGGGTGTTTTGTTTTCTTAGTATGAGCTGTGAATGCACCTCCAGTAGCGCTATATATAGACACTACCGTAACACCGAGGGGGAAAAAAGTGAAATATGGTGTACTAGACCTTGAAGGGACTGCCTGTCTGCAGCAGTCCTATCACAGACCCACTCTCATGCATGCATCACACCTGAAGGACAAGATTAGCCTTTGTTGATGTCTTTCAAACATGTGTCTTGTCACCTCTAAGTTCTTTTTGCCTTGGGAACTTCCTCCGCCTTGAGGATTATTACAGCTTTTGTTGTTAGGAACCGAATGTGTCTTACGGTTTATTGTAATTTTCGTTGCCTGTGTCAAAATCTTGCTCTATCTTAATTCCTGTTATCGCTACGTTGCTGTTATCTTCTCTTGCTATCGCGGCTTGTGTTTCCAGTGCTCCAGTTTATTTGCACATGGACCACTGTGGAAGATTCAAATAGTGTGGACTATAAGGCGAGAATCCTGGAGGTGGGGTGTGTGGGGAAGTTGGGGTTCTATGACCTGCATCCTCACTGAACTTCAACCACTTTGTGATGTAACTGGCCTGTTGCTAGGCTGCGGCTTCAACAGAGGACCTCAGAGAGGAATCCCCGAGCTCAGTGTACATGTTAACAACTATGGATGCCTCCCCTATACAACTTCAAGAACAAACCAAGGAAGAATCACTGAAGCAGAGGTTTGGCTGCCAGAATAACATCTTCCTGCCAGCACCAACTTCTCAGAAGCCGGGAGAGTCCGTTCATTGAATGTGGCAATGGAACTTTGGACACATGGACAAAATGGCTTTCTGAACTGGCACCTTGGTGACCCGGCCTGGAAGCTGGCCTCATGTCTATTTCTCTCATAAAAGCTGGGTGGCCCAAAAAGTTCACAGGAACTTCTCTTGAACGGCCAAAAGATAGGAGCATCATACAGGGAGTTCTGTTTTATGACTATGGCCTGTGCATGCTCCTCCAGTCACATTGAATATAGTACCTTCAGTAACCCCCATGGGGAAAAAAGTAAAAGTATGGTACACTAGATCTTGAACGGACTGCCTGCCTGCTACAATCCTGTCACCCATCCACTCTCATGCATGCATCCTTCCTGAAGGACCCTATTTGCCTTAGTTTGTGGCTTTAAAATATGTGTCTTATCGCCCCTAAAGTGTTTATGCATTGGGAACTTCCTCTGGCTTGAGGTTTATTACAAGTTTTGTTATTAGGAACCTAATGTGTCTTGAGGAATATTACAGTTTTTGTTGCCTGTATCAATACCTTGCTCTATATTTATAACTATTATGTCTGTATAGCTGTTATCTTGTCTTGCTATTGCGGCACGTGTTTACTGCGCTCCAGCTTTCTAGCACAGGGGTCATTGCAGAAGATTTAAAGGTTGTGGATTGTAGGGTGGGAATACTGGAGTGTGCGAGTGTGGGGAACATGGTGATCCTATGGCCAGCATCCTCACTGAACTTGAAACACTTTGTGATGTAACTGGCCTTTTGCTAGGCTAACGCTTCATCAGAGAAACTAAGAAAGGGAACCCTGAGCTCCGTGTACATTCTGACACCTCTGGAAGCCTCCCATACACAACTGCAAGGAAAAACCAAGGAAGAATCACTGAAGCCGAGGTTTGACCACCAGAATAACATCTCTCTGCCAGCTCCAACTGCACGGAACCATGGGGACGCCATTGAGTGCACGTGGCCTTGACACTTTTGACGCATGGACCAGTGATGGCTGGCTCAACCGGCAACTGGAGGACATGACCTGCAACGTGGGCTGCTATGTGTCCTGGAATAACTTCAGTGTGTCGTCCAAAGTTCACAGCATTATCTTCTGTACGGCCTGAAGGTAGGAGCGTCTTAAAGGGGGGTTTTGTTTTCTTAGTATGAGCTGTGAAAGCACCTCCAGTAGCGCTATATATAGACCCTGCCATAACACCGAGGGGGAGAAAAGTGAAATACAGTGTACTAGACCTTGAAGGGACTGCCTGTCTGCAGCAGTCCTATCACAGACCCACTCTCATGCATGCATCACACCTGAAGGACAAGATTAGCCTTTGTTGATGGCTTTCAAACATGTATCTTGTCGCCTCTAAGGTCTTTTTGCATTGGGAACTTCCTCCGGCTTGAGGATTATTACAGCTTTTGTTGTTAGGAACCGAATGTGTCTTACGGTTTATTGTAATTTTCGTTGCCTGTGTCAAAATCTTGCTCTATCTTAATTCCTGTTATCGCTATGTTGCTGTTATCTTCTCTTGCTATCGCGGCTTGTGTTTCCAGTGCTCCAGTTTATTTGCACATGGACCACTGTGGAAGATTCAAATAGTGTGGACTATAAGGCGAGAATCCTGGAGGTGGGGTGTGTGGGGAAGTTGGGGTTCTATGACCTGCATCCTCACTGAACTTCAACCACTTTGTGATGTAACTGGCCTGTTGCTAGGCTGCGGCTTCAACAGAGGACCTCAGAGAGGAATCCCCGAGCTCAGTGTACATGTTAACAACTATGGATGCCTCCCCTATACAACTTCAAGAACAAACCAAGGAAGAATCACTGAAGCAGAGGTTTGGCTGCCAGAATAACATCTTCCTGCCAGCACCAACTTCTCAGAAGCCGGGAGAGTCCGTTCATTGAATGTGGCAATGGAACTTTGGACACATGGACAAAATGGCTTTCTGAACTGGCACCTTGGTGACCCGGCCTGGAAGCTGGCCTCATGTCTATTTCTCTCATAAAAGCTGGGTGGCCAAAAAGTTCACAGTAACTTCTCTTGAACGGCCAAAAGATAGGAGCATCATACGGGGAGTTCTGTTTTATGACTATGGCCTGTGCATGCTCCTCCAGTCACATTGAATATAGTACCTTCAGTTACCCCCATGGGGAAAAAAGTAAAAGTATGGTACACTAGATCTTGAACGGACTGCCCGCCTTCTACAATCCTGTCACCCATCCACTCTCATGCATGCATCCTTCCTGAAGGACCCTATTTGCCTTAGTTTGTGGCTTTAAAATATGTGTCTTATCGCCCCTAAAGTGTTTATGCATTGGGAACTTCCTCTGGCTTGAGGTTTATTACAAGTTTTGTTATTAGGAACCTAATGTGTCTTGAGGAATATTACAGTTTTTGTTGCCTGTATCAATACCTTGCTCTATATTTATAACTATTATGTCTGTATAGCTGTTATCTTGTCTTGCTATTGCGGCACGTGTTTACTGCGCTCCAGCTTTCTAGCACAGGGGTCATTGCAGAAGATTTAAAGGTTGTGGATTGTAGGGTGGGAATGCTGGAGTGTGCGAGTGTGGGGAACATGGTGATCCTATGGCCAGCATCCTCACTGAACTTGAAACACTTTGTGATGTAACTGGCCTTTTGCTAGGCTAACGCTTCATCAGAGAAACTAAGAAAGGGAACCCTGAGCTCCGTGTACATTCTGCCACCACTGGAAGCCTCCCATAGACAACTGCAAGGAAAAACCAAGGAAGAATCACTGAAGCCGAGTTTTGGCCACCAGAATAACATCTCTCTGCCAGCTCCAACTGCACGGAACCATGGGGACGCCATTGAGTGCACGTGGCCTTGACACTTTTGACGCATGGACCAGTGATGGCTGGCTCAACCGGCACCTGGAGGACATGACCTGCAACGTGGGCTGCTATGTGTCCTGGAATAACTTCAGTGTGTCGTCCAAAGGTCACAGCATTATCTTCTGAACGGCCAGAATGTAGGAGTTTCTTAAAGGGGTGTTTTGTTTTCTTAGTATGAGCTGTGAATGCACCTCCAGTAGCGCTATATATAGACACTACCGTAACACCGAGGGGGAAAAAAGTGAAATATGGTGTACTAGACCTTGAAGGGACTGCCTGTCTGCAGCAGTCCTATCACAGACCCACTCTCATGCATGCATCACACCTGAAGGACAAGATTAGCCTTTGTTGATGTCTTTCAAACATGTGTCTTGTCACCTCTAAGTTCTTTTTGCCTTGGGAACTTCCTCCGCCTTGAGGATTATTACAGCTTTTGTTGTTAGGAACCGAATGTGTCTTACGGTTTATTGTAATTTTCGTTGCCTGTGTCAAAATCTTGCTCTATCTTAATTCCTGTTATCGCTACGTTGCTGTTATCTTCTCTTGCTATCGCGGCTTGTGTTTCCAGTGCTCCAGTTTATTTGCACATGGACCACTGTGGAAGATTCAAATAGTGTGGACTATAAGGCGAGAATCCTGGAGGTGGGGTGTGTGGGGAAGTTGGGGTTCTATGACCTGCATCCTCACTGAACTTCAACCACTTTGTGATGTAACTGGCCTGTTGCTAGGCTGCGGCTTCAACAGAGGACCTCAGAGAGGAATCCCCGAGCTCAGTGTACATGTTAACAACTATGGATGCCTCCCCTATACAACTTCAAGAACAAACCAAGGAAGAATCACTGAAGCAGAGGTTTGGCTGCCAGAATAACATCTTCCTGCCAGCACCAACTTCTCAGAAGCCGGGAGAGTCCGTTCATTGAATGTGGCAATGGAACTTTGGACACATGGACAAAATGGCTTTCTGAACTGGCACCTTGGTGACCCGGCCTGGAAGCTGGCCTCATGTCTATTTCTCTCATAAAAGCTGGGTGGCCCAAAAAGTTCACAGGAACTTCTCTTGAACGGCCAAAAGATAGGAGCATCATACAGGGAGTTCTGTTTTATGACTATGGCCTGTGCATGCTCCTCCAGTCACATTGAATATAGTACCTTCAGTAACCCCCATGGGGAAAAAAGTAAAAGTATGGTACACTAGATCTTGAACGGACTGCCTGCCTGCTACAATCCTGTCACCCATCCACTCTCATGCATGCATCCTTCCTGAAGGACCCTATTTGCCTTAGTTTGTGGCTTTAAAATATGTGTCTTATCGCCCCTAAAGTGTTTATGCATTGGGAACTTCCTCTGGCTTGAGGTTTATTACAAGTTTTGTTATTAGGAACCTAATGTGTCTTGAGGAATATTACAGTTTTTGTTGCCTGTATCAATACCTTGCTCTATATTTATAACTATTATGTCTGTATAGCTGTTATCTTGTCTTGCTATTGCGGCACGTGTTTACTGCGCTCCAGCTTTCTAGCACAGGGGTCATTGCAGAAGATTTAAAGGTTGTGGATTGTAGGGTGGGAATACTGGAGTGTGCGAGTGTGGGGAACATGGTGATCCTATGGCCAGCATCCTCACTGAACTTGAAACACTTTGTGATGTAACTGGCCTTTTGCTAGGCTAACGCTTCATCAGAGAAACTAAGAAAGGGAACCCTGAGCTCCGTGTACATTCTGACACCTCTGGAAGCCTCCCATACACAACTGCAAGGAAAAACCAAGGAAGAATCACTGAAGCCGAGGTTTGACCACCAGAATAACATCTCTCTGCCAGCTCCAACTGCACGGAACCATGGGGACGCCATTGAGTGCACGTGGCCTTGACACTTTTGACGCATGGACCAGTGATGGCTGGCTCAACCGGCACCTGGAGGACATGACCTGCAACGTGGGCTGCTATGTGTCCTGGAATAACTTCAGTGTGTCGTCCAAAGTTCACAGCATTATCTTCTGTACGGCCTGAAGGTAGGAGCGTCTTAAAGGGGGGTTTTGTTTTCTTAGTATGAGCTGTGAAAGCACCTCCAGTAGCGCTATATATAGACCCTGCCGTAACACCGAGGGGGAGAAAAGTGAAATACAGTGTACTAGACCTTGAAGGGACTGCCTGTCTGCAGCAGTCCTATCACAGACCCACTCTCATGCATGCATCACACCTGAAGGACAAGATTAGCCTTTGTTGATGGCTTTCAAACATGTATCTTGTCGCCTCTAAGGTCTTTTTGCATTGGGAACTTCCTCCGGCTTGAGGATTATTACAGCTTTTGTTGTTAGGAACCGAATGTGTCTTACGATTTATTGTAATTTTTGTTGCCTATGTCAAAATCTTGCTCTATCTTAATTCCTGTTATCGCTAAGTTGCAATTATCTTCTCTTGCTATTGCGGATTGTGTTTCCAGTGCTCCAGTTTATTTGCACATGGACCACTGCGGAAGATTCAAATAGTGTGGACTATAAGGCGAGAATCCTGGAGGTGGGGTGTGTGGGGAAGGTGGGGTTCTATGACCTGCATCCTCACTGAACTTCAACCACTTTGTGATGTAACTGGCCTGTTGCTAGGCTGCGGCTTCAACAGAGGACCTCAGAGAGGAATCCCCGAGCTCAGTGTACATGTTAACAACTATGGATGCCTCCCCTATACAACTTCAGGAGCAAACCAAGGAAGAATCACTGAAGCAGAGATTTGCTGCCAGAATAACATCTTCCTGCCAGCACCAACTTCTCAGAAGCCGGGAGAGTCCGTTCATTGAATGTGGCAATGGAACTTTGGACACATGGACAAAATGGCTTTCTGAACTGGCACCTTGGTGACCCGGCCTGGAAGCTGGCCTCATGTCTATTTCTCTCATAAAAGCTGGGTGGCCAAAAAGTTCACAGTAACTTCTCTTGAACGGCCAAAAGATAGGAGCATCATACGGGGAGTTCTGTTTTATGACTATGGCCTGTGCATGCTCCTCCAGTCACATTGAATATAGTACCTTCAGTAACCCCCATGGGGAAAAAAGTAAAAGTATGGTACACTAGATCTTGAACGGACTGCCCGCCTGCTACAATCCTGTCACCCATCCACTCTCATGCATGCATCCTTCCTGAAGGACCCTATTTGCCTTAGTTTGTGGCTTTAAAATATGTGTCTTATCGCCCCTAAAGTGTTTATGCATTGGGAACTTCCTCTGGCTTGAGGTTTATTACAAGTTTTGTTATTAGGAACCTAATGTGTCTTGAGGAATATTACAGTTTTTGTTGCCTGTATCAATACCTTGCTCTATATTTATAACTATTATGTCTGTATAGCTGTTATCTTGTCTTGCTATTGCGGCACGTGTTTACTGCGCTCCAGCTTTCTAGCACAGGGGTCATTGCAGAAGATTTAAAGGTTGTGGATTGTAGGGTGGGAATACTGGAGTGTGCGAGTGTGGGGAACATGGTGATCCTATGGCCAGCATCCTCACTGAACTTGAAACACTTTGTGATGTAACTGGCCTTTTGCTAGGCTAACGCTTCATCAGAGAAACTAAGAAAGGGAACCCTGAGCTCCGTGTACATTCTGCCACCTCTGGAAGCCTCCCATAGACAACTGCAAGGAAAAACCAAGGAAGAATCACTGAAGCCGAGTTTTGGCCACCAGAATAACATCTCTCTGCCAGCTCCAACTGCACGGAACAATGGGGACGCCATTGAGTGCACGTGGCCTTGACACTTTTGACGCATGGACCAGTGATGGCTGGCTCAACCGGCACCTGGAGGACATGACCTGCAACGTGGGCTGCTATGTGTCCTGGAATAACTTCAGTGTGTCGTCCAAAGTTCACAGCATTATCTTCTGAACGGCCAGAAGGTAGCAGCATCTTAAAGGGGGTTTTGTTTTCTTAGTATGAGCTGTGAATGCACCTCCAGTAGCGCTATATATAGACACTACCGTAACACCGAGGGGGAAAAAAGTGAAATATGGTGTACTAGACCTTGAAGGGACTGCCTGTCTGCAGCAGTCCTATCACAGACCCACTCTCATGCATGCATCACACCTGAAGGACAAGATTAGCCTTTGTTGATGTCTTTCAAACATGTGTCTTGTCACCTCTAAGGTCTTTTTGCCTTGGGAACTTCCTCCGCCTTGAGGATTATTACAGCTTTTGTTGTTAGGAACCGAATGTGTCTTACGGTTTATTGTAATTTTCGTTGCCTGTGTCAAAATCTTGCTCTATCTTAATTCCTGTTATCGCTAAGTTGCTATTATCTTCTCTTGCTATTGCGGCTTGTGTTTCCAGTGCTCCAGTTTATTTGCACATGGACCACTGTGGAAGATTCAAATAGTGTGGACTATAAGGCGAGAATCCTGGAGGTGTAGTGTGTGGGGAAGTTGGGGTTCTATGACCTGCATCCTCACTGAACTTCAACCACTTTGTGATGTAACTGGCCTGTTGCTAGGCTGCGGCTTCAACAGAGGATCTCAGAGAGGAATCCCCGAGCTCAGTGTACATGTTAACAACTATGGATGCCTCCCCTGTACAACTTCAGGAGCAAACCAAGGAAGAATCACTGAAGCAGAGGTTTGGCTGCCAGAATAACATCTTCCTGCCAGCACCAAGTTCTCGGAAGCCGGGAGAGTCCGTTCATTGAATGTGGCAATGGAACTTTGGACACATGGACAAAATGGCTTTCTGAACTGGCACCTTGGTGACCCGGCCTGGAAGCTGGCCTCATGTCTATTTCTCTCATAAAAGCTGGGTGGCCCAAAAAGTTCACAGGAACTTCTCTTGAACGGCCAAAAGATAGGAGCATCATACAGGGAGTTCTGTTTTATGACTATGGCCTGTGCATGCTCCTCCAGTCACATTGAATATAGTACCTTCAGTAACCCCCATGGGGAAAAAAGTAAAAGTATGGTACACTAGATCTTGAACGGACTGCCTGCCTGCTACAATCCTGTCACCCATCCACTCTCATGCATGCATCCTTCCTGAAGGACCCTATTTGCCTTAGTTTGTGGCTTTAAAATATGTGTCTTATCGCCCCTAAAGTGTTTATGCATTGGGAACTTCCTCTGGCTTGAGGTTTATTACAAGTTTTGTTATTAGGAACCTAATGTGTCTTGAGGAATATTACAGTTTTTGTTGCCTGTATCAATACCTTGCTCTATATTTATAACTATTATGTCTGTATAGCTGTTATCTTGTCTTGCTATTGCGGCACGTGTTTACTGCGCTCCAGCTTTCTAGCACAGGGGTCATTGCAGAAGATTTAAAGGTTGTGGATTGTAGGGTGGGAATACTGGAGTGTGCGAGTGTGGGGAACATGGTGATCCTATGGCCAGCATCCTCACTGAACTTGAAACACTTTGTGATGTAACTGGCCTTTTGCTAGGCTAACGCTTCATCAGAGAAACTAAGAAAGGGAACCCTGAGCTCTGTGTACATTCTGACACCTCTGGAAGCCTCCCATACACAACTGCAAGGAAAAACCAAGGAAGAATCACTGAAGCCGAGGTTTGGCCACCAGAATAACATCTCTCTGCCAGCTCCAACTGCACGGAACAATGGGGACGCCATTGAGTGCACGTGGCCTTGACACTTTTGACGCATGGACCAGTGATGGCTGGCTCAACCGGCACCTGGAGGACATGACCTGCAACGTGGGCTGCTATGTGTCCTGGAATAACTTCAGTGTGTCGTCCAAAGTTCACAGCATTATCTTCTGAACGGCCAGAAGGTAGCAGCATCTTAAAGGGGGTTTTGTTTTCTTAGTATGAGCTGTGAATGCACCTCCAGTAGCGCTATATATAGACACTACCGTAACACCGAGGGGGAAAAAAGTGAAATATGGTGTACTAGACCTTGAAGGGACTGCCTGTCTGCAGCAGTCCTATCACAGACCCACTCTCATGCATGCATCACACCTGAAGGACAAGATTAGCCTTTGTTGATGTCTTTCAAACATGTGTCTTGTCACCTCTAAGGTCTTTTTGCCTTGGGAACTTCCTCCGCCTTGAGGATTATTACAGCTTTTGTTGTTAGGAACCGAATGTGTCTTACGGTTTATTGTAATTTTCGTTGCCTGTGTCAAAATCTTGCTCTATCTTAATTCCTGTTATCGCTAAGTTGCTATTATCTTCTCTTGCTATCGCGGCTTGTGTTTCCAGTGCTCCAGTTTATTTGCACATGGACCAATGTGGAAGATTCAAATAGCGTGGACTATAAGGCGAGAATCCTGGAGGTGGGGTGTGTGGGGAAGATGTTGTTCTATGACCCGGATCCTCACTGAACTTCAACCACTTTGTGATGTAACTGGCCTGTTGCTAGGCTGCGGCTTCAACAGAGGACCCGGAGCTCAGTGTACATGTTAACAACTATGGATGCCTCCCCTATACAACTTCAGGAGCAAACCAAGGAAGAATCACTGAAGCAGAGGTTTGGCTGCCAGAATAACATCTTCCTGCCAGCACCAAGTTCTCGGAAGCCGGGAGAGTCCGTTCATTGAATGTGGCAATGGAACTTTGGACACATGGACAAAATGGCTTTCTGAACTGGCACCTTGGTGACCCGGCCTGGAAGCTGGCCTCATGTCTATTTCTCTCATAAAAGCTGGGTGGCCAAAAAGTTCACAGTAACTTCTCTTGAACGGCCAAAAGATAGGAGCATCATACGGGGAGTTCTGTTTTATGACTATGGCCTGTGCATGCTCCTCCAGTCACATTGAATATAGTACCTTCAGTAACCCCCATGGGGAAAAAAGTAAAAGTATGGTACACTAGATCTTGAACGGACTGCCCGCCTGCTACAATCCTGTCACCCATCCACTCTCATGCATGCATCCTTCCTGAAGGACCCTATTTGCCTTAGTTTGTGGCTTTAAAATATGTGTCTTATCGCCCCTAAAGTGTTTATGCATTGGGAACTTCCTCTGGCTTGAGGTTTATTACAAGTTTTGTTATTAGGAACCTAATGTGTCTTGAGGAATATTACAGTTTTTGTTGCTTGTATCAATACCTTTCTCTATATTTATAACTATTATGTCTGTATAGCTTTTATCTTGTCTTGCTATTGCGGCACGTGTTTACTGCGCTCCAGCTTTCTAGCACAGGGGTCATTGCAGAAGATTTAAAGGTTGTGGATTGTAGGGTGGGAATACTGGAGTGTGCGAGTGTGGGGAACATGGTGATCCTATGGCCAGCATCCTCACTGAACTTGAAACACTTTGTGATGTAACTGGCCTTTTGCTAGGCTAACGCTTCATCAGAGAAACTAAGAAAGGGAACCCTGAGCTCCGTGTACATTCTGCCACCTCTGGAAGCCTCCCATAGACAACTGCAAGGAAAAACCAAGGAAGAATCACTGAAGCCGAGTTTTGGCCACCAGAATAACATCTCTCTGCCAGCTCCAACTGCACGGAACCATGGGGACGCCATTGAGTGCACGTGGCCTTGACACTTTTGACGCATGGACCAGTGATGGCTGGCTCAACCGGCACCTGGAGGACATGACCTGCAACGTGGGCTGCTATGTGTCCTGGAATAACTTCAGTGTGTCGTCCAAAGTTCACAGCATTATCTTCTGAACGGCCAGAAGGTAGCAGCATCTTAAAGGGGGTTTTGTTTTCTTAGTATGAGCTGTGAATGCACCTCCAGTAGCGCTATATATAGACACTACCGTAACACCGAGGGGGAAAAAAGTGAAATATGGTGTACTAGACCTTGAAGGGACTGCCTGTCTGCAGCAGTCCTATCACAGACCCACTCTCATGCATGCATCACACCTGAAGGACAAGATTAGCCTTTGTTGATGTCTTTCAAACATGTGTCTTGTCACCTCTAAGTTCTTTTTGCCTTGGGAACTTCCTCCCCCTTGAGGATTATTACAGCTTTTGTTGTTAGGAACCGAATGTGTCTTACGGTTTATTGTAATTTTCGTTGCCTGTGTCAAAATCTTGCTCTATCTTAATTCCTGTTATCGCTACGTTGCTGTTATCTTCTCTTGCTATCGCGGCTTGTGTTTCCAGTGCTCCAGTTTATTTGCACATGGACCACTGTGGAAGATTCAAATAGTGTGGACTATAAGGCGAGAATCCTGGAGGTGGGGTGTGTGGGGAAGTTGGGGTTCTATGACCTGCATCCTCACTGAACTTCAACCACTTTGTGATGTAACTGGCCTGTTGCTAGGCTGCGGCTTCAACAGAGGACCTCAGAGAGGAATCCCCGAGCTCAGTGTACATGTTAACAACTATGGATGCCTCCCCTATACAACTTCAAGAACAAACCAAGGAAGAATCACTGAAGCAGAGGTTTGGCTGCCAGAATAACATCTTCCTGCCAGCACCAACTTCTCAGAAGCCGGGAGAGTCCGTTCATTGAATGTGGCAATGGAACTTTGGACACATGGACAAAATGGCTTTCTGAACTGGCACCTTGGTGACCCGGCCTGGAAGCTGGCCTCATGTCTATTTCTCTCATAAAAGCTGGGTGGCCCAAAAAGTTCACAGGAACTTCTCTTGAACGGCCAAAAGATAGGAGCATCATACAGGGAGTTCTGTTTTATGACTATGGCCTGTGCATGCTCCTCCAGTCACATTGAATATAGTACCTTCAGTTACCCCGATGGGGAAAAAAGTAAAAGTATGGTACACTAGATCTTGAACGGACTGCCTGCCTGCTACAATCCTGTCACCCATCCACTCTCATTCATGTATCCTTCCTGAAGGACCCTATTTGCCTTAGTTTGTGGCTTTAAAATATGTGTCTTATCGCCCCTAAAGTGTTTATGCATTGGGAACTTCCTCTGGCTTGAGGTTTATTACAAGTTTTGTTATTAGGAACCTAATGTGTCTTGAGGAATATTACAGTTTTTGTTGCCTGTATCAATACCTTGCTCTATATTTATAACTATTATGTCTGTATAGCTGTTATCTTGTCTTGCTATTGCGGCACGTGTTTACTGCGCTCCAGCTTTCTAGCACAGGGGTCATTGCAGAAGATTTAAAGGTTGTGGATTGTAGGGTGGGAATACTGGAGTGTGCGAGTGTGGGGAACATGGTGATCCTATGGCCAGCATCCTCACTGAACTTGAAACACTTTGTGATGTAACTGGCCTTTTGCTAGGCTAACGCTTCATCAGAGAAACTAAGAAAGGGAACCCTGAGCTCCGTGTACATTCTGACACCTCTGGAAGCCTCCCATACACAACTGCAAGGAAAAACCAAGGAAGAATCACTGAAGCCGAGGTTTGACCACCAGAATAACAACTCTCTGCCAGCTCCAACTGCACGGAACCATGGGGACGCCATTGAGTGCACGTGGCCTTGACACTTTTGACGCATGGACCAGTGATGGCTGGCTCAACCGGCACCTGGAGGACATGACCTGCAACGTGGGCTGCTATGTGTCCTGGAATAACTTCAGTGTGTCGTCCAAAGTTCACAGCATTATCTTCTGAACGGCCAGAAGGTAGCAGCATCTTAAAGGGGGTTTTGTTTTCTTAGTATGAGCTGTGAAAGCACCTCCAGTAGCGCTATATATAGACCCTGCCGTAACACCGAGGGGGAGAAAAGTGAAATACAGTGTACTAGACCTTGAAGGGACTGCCTGTCTGCAGCAGTCCTATCACAGACCCACTCTCATTCATGCATCACACCTGAAGGACAAGATTAGCCTTTGTTGATGGCTTTCAAACATGTATCTTGTCGCCTCTAAGGTCTTTTTGCATTGGGAACTTCCTCCGGCTTGAGGATTATTACAGCTTTTGTTGTTAGGAACCGAATGTGTCTTACGATTTATTGTAATTTTTGTTGCCTGTGTCAAAATCTTGCTCTATCTTAATTCCTGTTATTGCTAAGTTGCAATTATCTTCTCTTGCTATTGCGGATTGTTTTTCCAGTGCTCCAGTTTATTTGCACATGGACCACTGCGGAAGATTCAAATAGTGTGGACTATAAGGCGAGAATCCTGGAGGTGGGGTGTGTGGGGAAGGTGGGGTTCTATGACCTGCATCCTCACTGAACTTCAACCACTTTGTGATGTAACTGGCCTGTTGCTAGGCTGCGGCTTCAACAGAGGACCTCAGAGAGGAATCCCCGAGCTCAGTGTACATGTTAACAACTATGGATGCCTCCCCTATACAACTTCAGGAGCAAACCAAGGAAGAATCACTGAAGCAGAGGTTTTGCTGCCAGAATAACATCTTCCTGCCAGCACCAACTTCTCAGAAGCCGGGAGAGTCCGTTCATTGAATGTGGCAATGGAACTTTGGACACATGGACAAAATGGCTTTCTGAACTGGCACCTTGGTGACCCGGCCTGGAAGCTGGCCTCATGTCTATTTCTCTCATAAAAGCTGGGTGGCCCAAAAAGTTCACAGGAACTTCTCTTGAACGGCCAAAAGATAGGAGCATCATACAGGGAGTTCTGTTTTATGACTATGGCCTGTGCATGCTCCTCCAGTCACATTGAATATAGTACCTTCAGTAACCCCCATGGGGAAAAAAGTAAAAGTATGGTACACTAGATCTTGAACGGACTGCCTGCCTGCTACAATCCTGTCACCCATCCACTCTCATGCATGCATCCTTCCTGAAGGACCCTGTTTGCCTTAGTTTGTGGCTTTAAAATATGTGTCTTATCGCCCCTAAAGTGTTTATGCATTGGGAACTTCCTCTGGCTTGAGGTTTATTACAAGTTTTGTTATTAGGAACCTAATGTGTCTTGAGGAATATTACAGTTTTTGTTGCCTGTATCAATACCTTGCTCTATATTTATAACTATTATGTCTGTATAGCTGTTATCTTGTCTTGCTATTGCGGCACGTGTTTACTGCGCTCCAGCTTTCTAGCACAGGGGTCATTGCAGAAGATTTAAAGGTTGTGGATTGTAGGGTGGGAATACTGGAGTGTGCGAGTGTGGGGAACATGGTGATCCTATGGCCAGCATCCTCACTGAACTTGAAACACTTTGTGATGTAACTGGCCTTTTGCTAGGCTAACGCTTCATCAGAGAAACTAAGAAAGGGAACCCTGAGCTCCGTGTACATTCTGACACCTCTGGAAGCCTCCCATAGACAACTGCAAGGAAAAACCAAGGAAGAATCACTGAAGCCGAGTTTTGGCCACCAGAATAACATCTCTCTGCCAGCTCCAACTGCACGGAACCATGGGGACGCCATTGAGTGCACGTGGCCTTGACACTTTTGACGCATGGACCAGTGATGGCTGGCTCAACCGGCACCTGGAGGACATGACCTGCAACGTGGGCTGCTATGTGTCCTGGAATAACTTCAGTGTGTCGTCCAAAGTTCACAGCATTATCTTCTGTACGGCCTGAAGGTAGGAGCGTCTTAAAGGGGGGTTTTGTTTCCTTAGTATGAGCTGTGAATGCACCTCCAGTAGCGCTATATATAGACCCTGCCGTAACACCGAGGGGGAGAAAAGTGAAATACAGTGTACTAGACCTTGAAGGGACTGCCTGTCTGCAGCAGTCCTATCACAGACCCACTCTCATGCATGCATCACACCTGAAGGACAAGATTAGCCTTTGTTGATGTCTTTCAAACATGTGTCTTGTCGCCTCTAAGGTCTTTTTGCATTGGGAACTTCCTCCGGCTTGAGGATTATTACAGCTTTTGTTATTAGGAACCGAATGTGTCTTACGGTTTATTGTAATTTTCGTTGCCTGTGTCAAAATCTTGCTCTATCTTAATTCCTGTTATCGCTATGTTGCTGTTATCTTCTCTTGCTATCGCGGCTTGTGTTTCCAGTGCTCCAGTTTATTTGCACATGGACCATTGCGGAAGATTCAAATAGTGTGGACTATAAGGCGAGAATCCTGGAGGTGGGGTGTGTGGGGAAGATGTTGTTCTATGACCCGGATCCTCACTGAACTTCAACCACTTTGTGATGTAACTGGCCTGTTGCTAGGCTGCGGCTTCAACAGAGGACCTCAGAGAGGAATCCCGGAGCTCAGTGTACATGTTAACAACTATGGATGCCTCCCCTATACAACTTCAGGAGCAAACCTAGGAAGAATCACTGAAGCAGAGGTTTGGCTGCCAGAATAACATCTTCCTGCCAGCACCAAGTTCTCGGAAGCCGGGAGAGTCCGTTCATTGAATGTGGCAATGGAACATTGGACACATGGACAAAATGGCTTTCTGAACTGGCACCTTGGTGACCCGGCCTGGAAGCTGGCCTCATGTCTATTTCTCTCATAAAAGCTGGGTGGCCCAAAAAGTTCACAGTAACTTCTCTTGAACGGCCAAAAGATAGGAGCATCATACGGGGAGTTCTGTTTTATGACTATGGCCTGTGCATGCTCCTCCAGTCACATTGAATATAGTACCTTCAGTAACCCCCATGGGGACAAAAGTAAAAGTATGGTACACTAGATCTTGAACGGTCTGCCCGCCTACTACAATCCTGTCACACATCCACTCTCATGCATGCATCCTTCCTGAAGGACCCTATTTGCCTTAGTTTGTGGCTTTAAAATATGTGTCTTATCGCCCCTAAAGTGTTTATGCATTGGGAACTTCCTCTGGCTTGAGGTTTATTACAAGTTTTGTTATTAGGAACCTAATGTGTCTTGAGGAATATTACAGTTTTTGTTGCCTGTATCAATACCTTGCTCTATATTTATAACTATTATGTCTGTATAGCTGTTATCTTGTCTTGCTATTGCGGCACGTGTTTACTGCGCTCCAGCTTTCTAGCACAGGGGTCATTGCAGAAGATTTAAAGGTTGTGGATTGTAGGGTGGGAATACTGGAGTGTGCGAGTGTGGGGAACATGGTGATCCTATGGCCAGCATCCTCACTGAACTTGAAACACTTTGTGATGTAACTGGCCTTTTGCTAGGCTAACGCTTCATCAGAGAAACTAAGAAAGGGAACCCTGAGCTCTGTGTACATTCTGACACCTCTGGAAGCCTCCCATAGACAACTGCAAGGAAAAACCAAGGAAGAATCACTGAAGCCGAGGTTTGGCCACCAGAATAACATCTCTCTGCCAGCTCCAACTGCACGGAACTATGGGGACGCCATTGAGTGCACGTGGCCTTGACACTTTTGACGCATGGACCAGTGATGGCTGGCTCAACCGGCACCTGGAGGACATGACCTGCAACGTGGGCTGCTATGTGTCCTGGAATAACTTCAGTGTGTCGTCCAAAGGTCACAGCATTATCTTCTGAACGGCCAGAAGGTAGGAGTTTCTTAAAGGGGTGTTTTGTTTTCTTAGTATGAGCTGTGAATGCACCTCCAGTAGCGCTATATATAGACACTACCGTAACACCGAGGGGGAAAAAAGTGAAATATGGTGTACTAGACCTTGAAGGGACTGCCTGTCTGCAGCAGTCCTATCACAGACCCACTCTCATGCATGCATCACACCTGAAGGACAAGATTAGCCTTTGTTGATGTCTTTCAAACATGTGTCTTGTCACCTCTAAGGTCTTTTTGCCTTGGGAACTTCCTCCGCCTTGAGGATTATTACAGCTTTTGTTGTTAGGAACCGAATGTGTCTTACGGTTTATTGTAATTTTCGTTGCCTGTGTCAAAATCTTGCTCTATCTTAATTCCTGTTATCGCTACGTTGCTGTTATCTTCTCTTGCTATCGCAGCTTGTGTTTCCAGTGCTCCAGTTTATTTGCACATGGACCACTGTGGAAGATTCAAATAGTGTGGACTATAAGGCGAGAATCCTGGAGGTGGGGTGTGTGGGGAAGTTGGGGTTCTATGACCTGCATCCTCACTGAACTTCAACCACTTTGTGATGTAACTGGCCTGTTGCTAGGCTGCGGCTTCAACAGAGGACCTCAGAGAGGAATCCCCGAGCTCAGTGTACATGTTAACAACTATGGATGCCTCCCCTATACAACTTCAAGAACAAACCAAGGAAGAATCACTGAAGCAGAGGTTTGGCTGCCAGAATAACATCTTCCTGCCAGCACCAACTTCTCAGAAGCCGGGAGAGTCCGTTCATTGAATGTGGCAATGGAACTTTGGACACATGGACAAAATGGCTTTCTGAACTGGCACCTTGGTGACCCGGCCTGGAAGCTGGCCTCATGTCTATTTCTCTCATAAAAGCTGGGTGGCCCAAAAAGTTCACAGGAACTTCTCTTGAACGGCCAAAAGATAGGAGCATCATACAGGGAGTTCTGTTTTATGACTATGGCCTGTGCATGCTCCTCCAGTCACATTGAATATAGTACCTTCAGTAACCCCCATGGGGAAAAAAGTAAAAGTATGGTACACTAGATCTTGAACGGACTGCCTGCCTGCTACAATCCTGTCACCCATCCACTCTCATGCATGCATCCTTCCTGAAGGACCCTATTTGCCTTAGTTTGTGGCTTTAAAATATGTGTCTTATCGCCCCTAAAGTGTTTATGCATTGGGAACTTCCTCTGGCTTGAGGTTTATTACAAGTTTTGTTATTAGGAACCTAATGTGTCTTGAGGAATATTACAGTTTTTGTTGCCTGTATCAATACCTTGCTCTATATTTATAACTATTATGTCTGTATAGCTGTTATCTTGTCTTGCTATTGCGGCACGTGTTTACTGCGCTCCAGCTTTCTAGCACAGGGGTCATTGCAGAAGATTTAAAGGTTGTGGATTGTAGGGTGGGAATACTGGAGTGTGCGAGTGTGGGGAACATGGTGATCCTATGGCCAGCATCCTCACTGAACTTGAAACACTTTGTGATGTAACTGGCCTTTTGCTAGGCTAACGCTTCATCAGAGAAACTAAGAAAGGGAACCCTGAGCTCCGTGTACATTCTGACACCTCTGGAAGCCTCCCATAGACAACTGCAAGGAAAAACCAAGGAAGAATCACTGAAGCCGAGGTATGGCCACCAGAATAACATCTCTCTGCCAGCTCCAACTGCACGGAACCATGGGGACACCATTGAGTGCACGTGGCCTTGACACTTTTGACGCATGGACCAGTGATGGCTGGCTCAACCGGCACCTGGAGGACATGACCTGCAACGTGGGCTGCTATGTGTCCTGGAATAACTTCAGTGTGTCGTCCAAAGTTCACAGCATTATCTTCTGAACGGCCAGAAGGTAGCAGCATCTTAAAGGGGGTTTTGTTTTCTTAGTATGAGCTGTGAATGCACCTCCAGTAGCGCTATATATAGACACTACCGTAACACCGAGGGGGAAAAAAGTGAAATATGGTGTACTAGACCTTGAAGGGACTGCCTGTCTGCAGCAGTCCTATCACAGACCCACTCTCATGCATGCATCACACCTGAAGGACAAGATTAGCCTTTGTTGATGTCTTTCAAACATGTGTCTTGTCACCTCTAAGGTCTTTTTGCCTTGGGAACTTCCTCCGCCTTGAGGATTATTACAGCTTTTGTTGTTAGGAACCGAATGTGTCTTACGGTTTATTGTAATTTTCGTTGCCTGTGTCAAAATCTTGCTCTATCTTAATTCCTGTTATCGCTAAGTTGCTATTATCTTCTCTTGCTATCGCGGCTTGTGTTTCCAGTGCTCCAGTTTATTTGCACATGGACCAATGTGGAAGTTTCAAATAGCATGGACTATAAGGCGAGAATCCTGGAGGTGGGGTGTGTGGGGAAGATGTTGTTCTATGACCCGGATCGTCACTGAACTTCAACCACTTTGTGATGTAACTGGCCTGTTGCTAGGCTGCGGCTTCAACAGAGGACCTCAGAGAGGAATCCCGGAGCTCAGTGTACATGTTAACAACTATGGATGCCTCCCCTATACAACTTCAGGAGCAAACCAAGGAAGAATCACTGAAGCAGAGGTTTGGCTGCCAGAATAACATCTTCCTGCCAGCACCAAGTTCTCGGAAGCCGGGAGAGTCCGTTCATTGAATGTGGCAATGGAACTTTGGACACATGGACAAAATGGCTTTCTGAACTGGCACCTTGGTGACCCGGCCTGGAAGCTGGCCTCATGTCTATTTCTCTCATAAAAGCTGGGTGGCCAAAAAGTTCACAGTAACTTCTCTTGAACGGCCAAAAGATAGGAGCATCATACGGGGAGTTCTGTTTTATGACTATGGCCTGTGCATGCTCCTCCAGTCACATTGAATATAGTACCTTCAGTAACCCCCATGGGGAAAAAAGTAAAAGTATGGTACACTAGATCTTGAACGGACTGCCCGCCTGCTACAATCCTGTCACCCATCCACTCTCATGCATGCATCCTTCCTGAAGGACCCTATTTGCCTTAGTTTGTGGCTTTAAAATATGTGTCTTATCGCCCCTAAAGTGTTTATGCATTGGGAACTTCCTCTGGCTTGAGGTTTATTACAAGTTTTGTTATTAGGAACCTAATGTGTCTTGAGGAATATTACAGTTTTTGTTGCCTGTATCAATACCTTGCTCTATATTTATAACTATTATGTCTGTATAGCTGTTATCTTGTCTTGCTATTGCGGCACGTGTTTACTGCGCTCCAGCTTTCTAGCACAGGGGTCATTGCAGAAGATTTAAAGGTTGTGGATTGTAGGGTGGGAATACTGGAGTGTGCGAGTGTGGGGAACATGGTGATCCTATGGCCAGCATCCTCACTGAACTTGAAACACTTTGTGATGTAACTGGCCTTTTGCTAGGCTAACGCTTCATCAGAGAAACTAAGAAAGGGAACCCTGAGCTCCGTGTACATTCTGACACCTCTGGAAGCCTCCCATAGACAACTGCAAGGAAAAACCAAGGAAGAATCACTGAAGCCGAGTTTTGGCCACCAGAATAACATCTCTCTGCCAGCTCCAACTGCACGGAACCATGGGGACGCCATTGAGTGCACGTGGCCTTGACACTTTTGACGCATGGACCAGTGATGGCTGGCTCAACCGGCACCTGGAGGACATGACCTGCAACGTGGGCTGCTATGTGTCCTGGAATAACTTCAGTGTGTCGTCCAAAGGTCACAGCATTATCTTCTGAACGGCCAGAAGGTAGGAGTTTCTTAAAGGGGTGTTTTGTTTTCTTAGTATGAGCTGTGAATGCACCTCCAGTAGCGCTATATATAGACACTACCGTAACACCGAGGGGGAAAATAGTGAAATATGGTGTACTAGACCTTGAAGGGACTGCCTGTCTGCAGCAGTCCTATCACAGACCCACTCTCATGCATGCATCACACCTGAAGGACAAGATTAGCCTTTGTTGATGTCTTTCAAACATGTGTCTTGTCACCTCTAAGTTCTTTTTGCCTTGGGAACTTCCTCCGCCTTGAGGATTATTACAGCTTTTGTTGTTAGGAACCGAATGTGTCTTACGGTTTATTGTAATTTTCGTTGCCTGTGTCAAAATCTTGCTCTATCTTAATTCCTGTTATCGCTACGTTGCTGTTATCTTCTCTTGCTATCGCGGCTTGTGTTTCCAGTGCTCCAGTTTATTTGCACATGGACCACTGTGGAAGATTCAAATAGTGTGGACTATAAGGCGAGAATCCTGGAGGTGGGGTGTGTGGGGAAGTTGGGGTTCTATGACCTGCATCCTCACTGAACTTCAACCACTTTGTGATGTAACTGGCCTGTTGCTAGGCTGCGGCTTCAACAGAGGACCTCAGAGAGGAATCCCCGAGCTCAGTGTACATGTTAACAACTATGGATGCCTCCCCTATACAACTTCAAGAACAAACCAAGGAAGAATCACTGAAGCAGAGGTTTGGCTGCCAGAATAACATCTTCCTGCCAGCACCAACTTCTCAGAAGCCGGGAGAGTCCGTTCATTGAATGTGGCAATGGAACTTTGGACACATGGACAAAATGGCTTTCTGAACTGGCACCTTGGTGACCCGGCCTGGAAGCTGGCCTCATGTCTATTTCTCTCATAAAAGCTGGGTGGCCCAAAAAGTTCACAGGAACTTCTCTTGAACGGCCAAAAGATAGGAGCATCATACAGGGAGTTCTGTTTTATGACTATGGCCTGTGCATGCTCCTCCAGTCACATTGAATATAGTACCTTCAGTAACCCCCATGGGGAAAAAAGTAAAAGTATGGTACACTAGATCTTGAACGGACTGCCTGCCTGCTACAATCCTGTCACCCATCCACTCTCATGCATGCATCCTTCCTGAAGGACCCTATTTGCCTTAGTTTGTGGCTTTAAAATATGTGTCTTATCGCCCCTAAAGTGTTTATGCATTGGGAACTTCCTCTGGCTTGAGGTTTATTACAAGTTTTGTTATTAGGAACCTAATGTGTCTTGAGGAATATTACAGTTTTTGTTGCCTGTATCAATACCTTGCTCTATATTTATAACTATTATGTCTGTATAGCTGTTATCTTGTCTTGCTATTGCGGCACGTGTTTACTGCGCTCCAGCATTCTAGCACAGGGGTCATTGCAGAAGATTTAAAGGTTGTGGATTGTAGGGTGGGAATACTGGAGTGTGCGAGTGTGGGGAACATGGTGATCCTATGGCCAGCATCCTCACTGAACTTGAAACACTTTGTGATGTAACTGGCCTTTTGCTAGGCTAACGCTTCATCAGAGAAACTAAGAAAGGGAACCCTGAGCTCCGTGTACATTCTGACACCTCTGGAAGCCTCCCATAGACAACTGCAAGGAAAAACCAAGGAAGAATCACTGAAGCCGAGTTTTGGCCACCAGAATAACATCTCTCTGCCAGCTCCAACTGCACGGAACCATGGGGACGCCATTGAGTGCACGTGGCCTTGACACTTTTGACGCATGGACCAGTGATGGCTGGCTCAACCGGCACCTGGAGGACATGACCTGCAACGTGGGCTGCTATGTGTCCTGGAATAACTTCAGTGTGTCGTCCAAAGGTCACAGCATTATCTTCTGAACGGCCAGAAGGTAGCAGCGTCTTAAAGGGGGGTTTTGTTTTCTTAGTATGAGCTGTGAATGCACCTCCAGTAGCGCTATATATAGACACTACCGTAACACCGAGGGGGAAAAAAGTGAAATATGGTGTACTAGACCTTGAAGGGACTGCCTGTCTGCAGCAGTCCTATCACAGACCCACTCTCATGCATGCATCACACCTGAAGGACAACATTAGCCTTTGTTGATGGCTTTCAAACATGTGTCTTGTCACCTCTAAGGTCTTTTTGCCTTGGGAACTTCCTCCGCCTTGAGGATTATTACAGCTTTTGTTGTTAGGAACCGAATGTGTCTTACGGTTTATTGTAATTTTCGTTGCCTGTGTCAAAATTTTGCTCTATGTTAATTCCTGTTATCGCTAAGTTGCTATTATCTTCTCTTGCTATTGCGGCTTGTGTTTCCAGTGCTCCAGTTTATTTGCACATGGACCACTGTGGAAGATTCAAATAGTGTGGACTATAAGGCGAGAATCCTGGAGGTGGGGTGTGTGGGGAAGTTGGGGTTCTATGACCTGCATCCTCACTGAACTTCAACCACTTTGTGATGTAACTGCCTGTTGCTAGGCTGCGGCTTCAACAGAGGACCTCAGAGAGGAATCCCCGAGCTCAGTGTACATGTTAACAACTATGGATGCCTCCCCTATACAACTTCAGGAGCAAACCAAGGAAGAATCACTGAAGCAGAGGTTTTCCTGCCAGAATAACATCTTCCTGCCAGCACCAACTTCTCAGAAGCCGGGAGAGTCCGTTCATTGAATGTGGCAATGGAACTTTGGACACATGGACAAAATGGCTTTCTGAACTGGCACCTTGGTGACCCGGCCTGGAAGCTGGCCTCATGTCTATTTCTCTCATAAAAGCTGGGTGGCCCAAAAAGTTCACAGGAACTTCTCTTGAACGGCCAAAAGATAGGAGCATCATACGGGGAGTTCTGTTTTATGACTATGGCCTGTGCATGCTCCTCCAGTCACATTGAATATAGTACCTTCAGTAACCCCCATGGGGAAAAAAGTAAAAGTATGGTACACTAGATCTTGAACGGACTGCCTGCCTGCTACAAACCTGTCACCCATCCACTCTCATGCATGCATCCTTCCTGAAGGACCCTGTTTGCCTTAGTTTGTGGCTTTAAAATATGTGTCTTATCGCCCCTAAAGTGTTTATGCATTGGGAACTTCCTCTGGCTTGAGGTTTATTACAAGTTTTGTTATTAGGAACCTAATGTGTCTTGAGGAATATTACAGTTTTTGTTGCCTGTATCAATACCTTGCTCTATATTTATAACTATTATGTCTGTATAGCTGTTATCTTGTCTTGCTATTGCGGCACGTGTTTACTGCGCTCCAGCTTTCTAGCACAGGGGTCATTGCAGAAGATTTAAAGGTTGTGGATTGTAGGGTGGGAATACTGGAGTGTGCGAGTGTGGGGAACATGGTGATCCTATGGCCAGCATCCTCACTGAACTTGAAACACTTTGTGATGTAACTGGCCTTTTGCTAGGCTAACGCTTCATCAGAGAAACTAAGAAAGGGAACCCTGAGCTCTGTGTACATTCTGACACCTCTGGAAGCCTCCCATAGACAACTGCAAGGAAAAACCAAGGAAGAATCACTGAAGCCGAGGTTTGGCCACCAGAATAACATCTCTCTGCCAGCTCCAACTGCACGGAACTATGGGGACGCCATTGAGTGCACGTGGCCTTGACACTTTTGACGCATGGACCAGTGATGGCTGGCTCAACCGGCACCTGGAGGACATGACCTGCAACGTGGGCTGCTATGTGTCCTGGAATAACTTCAGTGTGTCGTCCAAAGGTCACAGCATTATCTTCTGAACGGCCAGAAGGTAGGAGTTTCTTAAAGGGGTGTTTTGTTTTCTTAGTATGAGCTGTGAATGCACCTCCAGTAGCGCTATATATAGACACTACCGTAACACCGAGGGGGAAAAAAGTGAAATATGGTGTACTAGACCTTGAAGGGACTGCCTGTCTGCAGCAGTCCTATCACAGACCCACTCTCATGCATGCATCACACCTGAAGGACAAGATTAGCCTTTGTTGATGTCTTTCAAACATGTGTCTTGTCACCTCTAAGGTCTTTTTGCCTTGGGAACTTCCTCCGCCTTGAGGATTATTACAGCTTTTGTTGTTAGGAACCGAATGTGTCTTACGGTTTATTGTAATTTTCGTTGCCTGTGTCAAAATCTTGCTCTATCTTAATTCCTGTTATTGCTACGTTGCTGTTATCTTCTATTGCTATCGCGGCTTGTGTTTCCAGTGCTCCAGTTTATTTGCACATGGACCACTGTGGAAGATTCAAATAGTGTGGACTATAAGGCGAGAATCCTGGAGGTGGGGTGTGTGGGGAAGTTGGGGTTCTATGACCTGCATCCTCACTGAACTTCAACCACTTTGTGATGTAACTGGCCTGTTGCTAGGCTGCGGCTTCAACAGAGGACCTCAGAGAGGAATCCCCGAGCTCAGTGTACATGTTAACAACTATGGATGCCTCCCCTATACAACTTCAAGAACAAACCAAGGAAGAATCACTGAAGCAGAGGTTTGGCTGCCAGAATAACATCTTCCTGCCAGCACCAACTTCTCAGAAGCCGGGAGAGTCCGTTCATTGAATGTGGCAATGGAACTTTGGACACATGGACAAAATGGCTTTCTGAACTGGCACCTTGGTGACCCGGCCTGGAAGCTGGCCTCATGTCTATTTCTCTCATAAAAGCTGGGTGGCCCAAAAAGTTCACAGGAACTTCTCTTGAACGGCCAAAAGATAGGAGCATCATACAGGGAGTTCTGTTTTATGACTATGGCCTGTGCATGCTCCTCCAGTCACATTGAATATAGTACCTTCAGTAACCCCCATGGGGAAAAAAGTAAAAGTATGGTACACTAGATCTTGAACGGACTGCCATCCACTCTCATGCATGCATCCTTCCTAAAGGACCCTATTTGCCTTAGTTTGTGGCTTTAAAATATGTGTCTTATCGCCCCTAAAGTGTTTATGCATTGGGAACTTCCTCTGGCTTGAGGTTTATTACAAGTTTTGTTATTAGGAACCTAATGTGTCTTGAGGAATATTACAGTTTTTGTTGCCTGTATCAATACCTTGCTCTATATTTATAACTATTATGTCTGTATAGCTGTTATCTTGTCTTGCTATTGCGGCACGTGTTTACTGCGCTCCAGCTTTCTAGCACAGGGGTCATTGCAGAAGATTTAAAGGTTGTGGATTGTAGGGTGGGAATACTGGAGTGTGCGAGTGTGGGGAACATGGTGATCCTATGGCCAGCATCCTCACTGAACTTGAAACACTTTGTGATGTAACTGGCCTTTTGCTAGGCTAACGCTTCATCAGAGAAACTAAGAAAGGGAACCCTGAGCTCCGTGTACATTCTGACACCTCTGGAAGCCTCCCATAGACAACTGCAAGGAAAAACCAAGGAAGAATCACTGAAGCCGAGGTTTGGCCACCAGAATAACATCTCTCTGCCAGCTCCAACTGCACGGAACCATGGGGACACCATTGAGTGCACGTGGCCTTGACACTTTTGACGCATGGACCAGTGATGGCTGGCTCAACCGGCACCTGGAGGACATGACCTGCAACGTGGGCTGCTATGTGTCCTGGAATAACTTCAGTGTGTCGTCCAAAGGTCACAGCATTATCTTCTGAACGGCCAGAAGGTAGGAGTTTCTTAAAGGGGTGTTTTGTTTTCTTAGTATGAGCTGTGAATGCACCTCCAGTAGCGCTATATATAGACACTACCGTAACACCGAGGGGGAAAAAAGTGAAATATGGTGTACTAGACCTTGAAGGGACTGCCTGTCTGCAGCAGTCCTATCACAGACCCACTCTCATGCATGCATCACACCTGAAGGACAAGATTAGCCTTTGTTGATGGCTTTCAAACATGTATCTTGTCGCCTCTAAGGTCTTTTTGCATTGGGAACTTCCTCCGGCTTGAGGATTATTACAGCTTTTGTTGTTAGGAACCGAATGTGTCTTACGGTTTATTGTAATTTTCGTTGCCTGTGTCAAAATCTTGCTCTATCTTAATTCCTGTTATCGCTACGTTGCTGTTATCTTCTCTTGCTATCGCGGCTTGTGTTTCCAGTGCTCCAGTTTATTTGCACATGGACCACTGTGGAAGATTCAAATAGTGTGGACTATAAGGCGAGAATCCTGGAGGTGGGGTGTGTGGGAAGTTGGGGTTCTATGACCTGCATCCTCACTGAACTTCAACCACTTTGTGATGTAACTGGCCTGTTGCTAGGCTGCGGCTTCAACAGAGGACCTCAGAGAGGAATCCCCGAGCTCAGTGTACATGTTAACAACTATGGATGCCTCCCCTATACAACTTCAGGAGCAAACCAAGGAAGAATCACTGATGCAGAGGTTTGGCTGCCAGAATAACATCTTCCTGCCAGCACCAACTTCTCAGAAGCCGGGAGAGTCCGTTCATTGAATGTGGCAATGGAACTTTGGACACATGGACAAAATGGCTTTCTGAACTGGCACCTTGGTGACCCGGCCTGGAAGCTGGCCTCATGTCTATTTCTCTCATAAAAGCTGGGTGGCCCAAAAAGTTCACAGTAACTTCTCTTGAACGGCCAAAAGATAGGAGCATCATACAGGGAGTTCTGTTTTATGACTATGGCCTGTGCATGCTCCTCCAGTCACATTGAATATAGTACCTTCAGTAACCCCCATGGGGAAAAAAGTAAAAGTATGGTACACTAGATCTTGAACGGACTGCCTGCCTGCTACAATCCTGTCACCCATCCACTCTCATGCATGCATCCTTCCTGAAGGACCCTATTTGCCTTAGTTTGTGGCTTTAAAATATGTGTCTTATCGCCCCTAAAGTGTTTATGCATTGGGAACTTCCTCTGGCTTGAGGTTTATTACAAGTTTTGTTATTAGGAACCTAATGTGTCTTGAGGAATATTACAGTTTTTGTTGCCTGTATCAATACCTTGCTCTATATTTATAACTATTATGTCTGTATAGCTGTTATCTTGTCTTGCTATTGCGGCACGTGTTTACTGCGCTCCAGCATTCTAGCACAGGGGTCATTGCAGAAGATTTAAAGGTTGTGGATTGTAGGGTGGGAATACTGGAGTGTGCGAGTGTGGGGAACATGGTGATCCTATGGCCAGCATCCTCACTGAACTTGAAACACTTTGTGATGTAACTGGCCTTTTGCTAGGCTAACGCTTCATCAGAGAAACTAAGAAAGGGAACCCTGAGCTCCGTGTACATTCTGACACCTCTGGAAGCCTCCCATAGACAACTGCAAGGAAAAACCAAGGAAGAATCACTGAAGCCGAGTTTTGGCCACCAGAATAACATCTCTCTGCCAGCTCCAACTGCACGGAACCATGGGGACGCCATTGAGTGCACGTGGCCTTGACACTTTTGACGCATGGACCAGTGATGGCTGGCTCAACCGGCACCTGGAGGACATGACCTGCAACGTGGGCTGCTATGTGTCCTGGAATAACTTCAGTGTGTCGTCCAAAGGTCACAGCATTATCTTCTGAACGGCCAGAAGGTAGCAGCGTCTTAAAGGGGGGTTTTGTTTTCTTAGTATGAGCTGTGAATGCACCTCCAGTAGCGCTATATATAGACACTACCGTAACACCGAGGGGGAAAAAAGTGAAATATGGTGTACTAGACCTTGAAGGGACTGCCTGTCTGCAGCAGTCCTATCACAGACCCACTCTCATGCATGCATCACACCTGAAGGACAACATTAGCCTTTGTTGATGGCTTTCAAACATGTGTCTTGTCACCTCTAAGGTCTTTTTGCCTTGGGAACTTCCTCCGCCTTGAGGATTATTACAGCTTTTGTTGTTAGGAACCGAATGTGTCTTACGGTTTATTGTAATTTTCGTTGCCTGTGTCAAAATTTTGCTCTATGTTAATTCCTGTTATCGCTAAGTTGCTATTATCTTCTCTTGCTATTGCGGCTTGTGTTTCCAGTGCTCCAGTTTATTTGCACATGGACCACTGTGGAAGATTCAAATAGTGTGGACTATAAGGCGAGAATCCTGGAGGTGGGGTGTGTGGGGAAGTTGGGGTTCTATGACCTGCATCCTCACTGAACTTCAACCACTTTGTGATGTAACTGCCTGTTGCTAGGCTGCGGCTTCAACAGAGGACCTCAGAGAGGAATCCCCGAGCTCAGTGTACATGTTAACAACTATGGATGCCTCCCCTATACAACTTCAGGAGCAAACCAAGGAAGAATCACTGAAGCAGAGGTTTTCCTGCCAGAATAACATCTTCCTGCCAGCACCAACTTCTCAGAAGCCGGGAGAGTCCGTTCATTGAATGTGGCAATGGAACTTTGGACACATGGACAAAATGGCTTTCTGAACTGGCACCTTGGTGACCCGGCCTGGAAGCTGGCCTCATGTCTATTTCTCTCATAAAAGCTGGGTGGCCCAAAAAGTTCACAGGAACTTCTCTTGAACGGCCAAAAGATAGGAGCATCATACGGGGAGTTCTGTTTTATGACTATGGCCTGTGCATGCTCCTCCAGTCACATTGAATATAGTACCTTCAGTAACCCCCATGGGGAAAAAAGTAAAAGTATGGTACACTAGATCTTGAACGGACTGCCTGCCTGCTACAAACCTGTCACCCATCCACTCTCATGCATGCATCCTTCCTGAAGGACCCTGTTTGCCTTAGTTTGTGGCTTTAAAATATGTGTCTTATCGCCCCTAAAGTGTTTATGCATTGGGAACTTCCTCTGGCTTGAGGTTTATTACAAGTTTTGTTATTAGGAACCTAATGTGTCTTGAGGAATATTACAGTTTTTGTTGCCTGTATCAATACCTTGCTCTATATTTATAACTATTATGTCTGTATAGCTGTTATCTTGTCTTGCTATTGCGGCACGTGTTTACTGCGCTCCAGCTTTCTAGCACAGGGGTCATTGCAGAAGATTTAAAGGTTGTGGATTGTAGGGTGGGAATACTGGAGTGTGCGAGTGTGGGGAACATGGTGATCCTATGGCCAGCATCCTCACTGAACTTGAAACACTTTGTGATGTAACTGGCCTTTTGCTAGGCTAACGCTTCATCAGAGAAACTAAGAAAGGGAACCCTGAGCTCTGTGTACATTCTGACACCTCTGGAAGCCTCCCATAGACAACTGCAAGGAAAAACCAAGGAAGAATCACTGAAGCCGAGGTTTGGCCACCAGAATAACATCTCTCTGCCAGCTCCAACTGCACGGAACCATGGGGACGCCATTGAGTGCACGTGGCCTTGACACTTTTGACGCATGGACCAGTGATGGCTGGCTCAACCGGCACCTGGAGGACATGTCCTGCAACGTGGGCTGCTATGTGTCCTGGAATAACTTCAGTGTGTCGTCCAAAGGTCACAGCATTATCTTCTGAACGGCCAGAAGGTAGCAGCGTCTTAAAGGGGGGTTTTGTTTTCTTAGTATGAGCTGTGAATGCACCTCCAGTAGCGCTATATATAGACACTACCGTAACACCGAGGGGGAAAAAAGTGAAATATGGTGTACTAGACCTTGAAGGGACTGCCTGTCTGCAGCAGTCCTATCACAGACCCACTCTCATGCATGCATCACACCTGAAGGACAAGATTAGCCTTTGTTGATGTCTTTCAAACATGTGTCTTGTCACCTCTAAGTTCTTTTTGCCTTGGGAACTTCCTCCGCCTTGAGGATTATTACAGCTTTTGTTGTTAGGAACCGAATGTGTCTTACGGTTTATTGTAATTTTCGTTGCCTGTGTCAAAATCTTGCTCTATCTTAATTCCTGTTATCGCTACGTTGCTGTTATCTTCTCTTGCTATCGCGGCTTGTGTTTCCAGTGCTCCAGTTTATTTGCACATGGACCACTGTGGAAGATTCAAATAGTGTGGACTATAAGGCGAGAATCCTGGAGGTGGGGTGTGTGGGGAAGTTGGGGTTCTATGACCTGCATCCTCACTGAACTTCAACCACTTTGTGATGTAACTGGCCTGTTGCTAGGCTGCGGCTTCAACAGAGGACCTCAGAGAGGAATCCCCGAGCTCAGTGTACATGTTAACAACTATGGATGCCTCCCCTATACAACTTCAGGAGCAAACCAAGGAAGAATCACTGAAGCAGAGGTTTTCCTGCCAGAATAACATCTTCCTGCCAGCACCAACTTCTCAGAAGCCGGGAGAGTCCGTTCATTGAATGTGGCAATGGAACTTTGGACACATGGACAAAATGGCTTTCTGAACTGGCACCTTGGTGACCCGGCCTGGAAGCTGGCCTCATGTCTATTTCTCTCATAAAAGCTGGGTGGCCCAAAAAGTTCACAGTAACTTCTCTTGAACGGCCAAAAGATAGGAGCATCATACGGGGAGTTCTGTTTTATGACTATGGCCTGTGCATGCTCCTCCAGTCACATTGAATATAGTACCTTCAGTAACCCCCATGGGGAAAAAAGTAAAAGTATGGTACACTAGATCTTGAACGGACTGCCTGCCTGCTACAAACCTGTCACCCATCCACTCTCATGCATGCATCCTTCCTGAAGGACCCTGTTTGCCTTAGTTTGTGGCTTTAAAATATGTGTCTTATCGCCCCTAAAGTGTTTATGCATTGGGAACTTCCTCTGGCTTGAGGTTTATTACAAGTTTTGTTATTAGGAACCTAATGTGTCTTGAGGAATATTACAGTTTTTGTTGCCTGTATCAATACCTTGCTCTATATTTATAACTATTATGTCTGTATAGCTGTTATCTTGTCTTGCTATTGCGGCACGTGTTTACTGCGCTCCAGCTTTCTAGCACAGGGGTCATTGCAGAAGATTTAAAGGTTGTGGATTGTAGGGTGGGAATACTGGAGTGTGCGAGTGTGGGGAACATGGTGATCCTATGGCCAGCATCCTCACTGAACTTGAAACACTTTGTGATGTAACTGGCCTTTTGCTAGGCTAACGCTTCATCAGAGAAACTAAGAAAGGGAACCCTGAGCTCTGTGTACATTCTGACACCTCTGGAAGCCTCCCATAGACAACTGCAAGGAAAAACCAAGGAAGAATCACTGAAGCCAAGGTTTGGCCACCAAAATAACATCTCTCTGCCAGCTCCAACTGCACGGAACCATGGGGACGCCATTGAGTGCACGTGGCCTTGACACTTTTGACGCATGGACCAGTGATGGCTGGCTCAACCGGCACCTGGAGGACATGACCTGCAACGTGGGCTGCTATGTGTCCTGGAATAACTTCAGTGTGTCGTCCAAAGTTCACAGCATTATCTTCTGAACGGCCAGAAGGTAGCAGCATCTTAAAGGGGGTTTTGTTTTCTTAGTATGAGCTGTGAATGCACCTCCAGTAGCGCTATATATAGACACTACCGTAACACCGAGGGGGAAAAAAGTGAAATATGGTGTACTAGACCTTGAAGGGACTACCTGTCTGCAGCAGTCCTATCACAGACCCACTCTCATGCATGCATCACACCTGAAGGACAAGATTAGCCTTTGTTGATGTCTTTCAAACATGTGTCTTGTCACCTCTAAGGTCTTTTTGCCTTGGGAACTTCCTCCGCCTTGAGGATTATTACAGCTTTTGTTGTTATGAACCGAATGTGTCTTACGGTTTATTGTAATTTTCGTTGCCTGTGTCAAAATCTTGCTCTATCTTAATTCCTGTTATCGCTAAGTTGCTATTATCTTCTCTTGCTATCGCAGCTTGTGTTTCCAGTGCTCCAGTTTATTTGCACATGGACCAATGTGGAAGATTCAAATAGCGTGGACTATAAGGCGAGAATCCTGGAGGTGGTGTGTGTTGGGAAGATGTTGTTCTATGACCCGGATCCTCACTGAACTTCAACCACTTTGTGATGTAACTGGCCTGTTGCTAGGCTGCGGCTTCAACAGAGGACCTCAGAGAGGAATCCCGGAGCTCAGTGTACATGTTAACAACTATGGATGCCTCCCCTATACAACTTCAGGAGCAAACCAAGGAAGAATCACTGAAGCAGAGATTTGGCTGCCAGAATAACATCTTCCTGCCAGCACCAAGTTCTCGGAAGCCGGGAGAGTCCGTTCATTGAATGTGGCAATGGAACTTTGGACACATGGACAAAATGGCTTTCTGAACTGGCACCTTGGTGACCCGGCCTGGAAGCTGGCCTCATGTCTATTTCTCTCATAAAAGCTGGGTGGCCAAAAAGTTCACAGTAACTTCTCTTGAACGGCCAAAAGATAGGAGCATCATACGGGGAGTTCTGTTTTATGACTATGGCCTGTGCATGCTCCTCCAGTCACATTGAATATAGTACCTTCAGTAACCCCCATGGGGAAAAAAGTAAAAGTATGGTACACTAGATCTTGAACGGACTGCCCGCCTGCTACAATCCTGTCACCCATCCACTCTCATGCATGCATCCTTCCTGAAGGACCCTATTTGCCTTAGTTTGTGGCTTTAAAATATGTGTCTTATCGCCCCTAAAGTGTTTATGCATTGGGAACTTCCTCTGGCTTGAGGTTTATTACAAGTTTTGTTATTAGGAACCTAATGTGTCTTGAGGAATATTACAGTTTTTGTTGCCTGTATCAATACCTTGCTCTATATTTATAACTATTATGTCTGTATAGCTGTTATCTTGTCTTGCTATTGCGGCACGTGTTTACTGCGCTCCAGCTTTCTAGCACAGGGGTCATTGCAGAAGATTTAAAGGTTGTGGATTGTAGGGTGGGAATACTGGAGTGTGCGAGTGTGGGGAACATGGTGATCCTATGGCCAGCATCCTCACTGAACTTGAAACACTTTGTGATGTAACTGGCCTTTTGCTAGGCTAACGCTTCATCAGAGAAACTAAGAAAGGGAACCCTGAGCTCCGTGTACATTCTGCCACCTCTGGAAGCCTCCCATAGACAACTGCAAGGAAAAACCAAGGAAGAATCACTGAAGCCGAGTTTTGGCCACCAGAATAACATCTCTCTGCCAGCTCCAACTGCACGGAACCATGGGGACGCCATTGAGTGCACGTGGCCTTGACACTTTTGACGCATGGACCAGTGATGGCTGGCTCAACCGGCACCTGGAGGACATGTCCTGCAACGTGGGCTGCTATGTGTCCTGGAATAACTTCAGTGTGTCGTCCAAAGGTCACAGCATTATCTTCTGAACGGCCAGAAGGTAGCAGCGTCTTAAAGGGGGGTTTTGTTTTCTTAGTATGAGCTGTGAATGCACCTCCAGTAGCGCTATATATAGACACTACCGTAACACCGAGGGGGAAAAAAGTGAAATATGGTGTACTAGACCTTGAAGGGACTGCCTGTCTGCAGCAGTCCTATCACAGACCCACTCTCATGCATGCATCACACCTGAAGGACAAGATTAGCCTTTGTTGATGTCTTTCAAACATGTGTCTTGTCACCTCTAAGTTCTTTTTGCCTTGGGAACTTCCTCCGCCTTGAGGATTATTACAGCTTTTGTTGTTAGGAACCGAATGTGTCTTACGGTTTATTGTAATTTTCGTTGCCTGTGTCAAAATCTTGCTCTATCTTAATTCCTGTTATCGCTACGTTGCTGTTATCTTCTCTTGCTATCGCGGCTTGTGTTTCCAGTGCTCCAGTTTATTTGCACATGGACCACTGTGGAAGATTCAAATAGTGTGGACTATAAGGCGAGAATCCTGGAGGTGGGGTGTGTGGGGAAGTTGGGGTTCTATGACCTGCATCCTCACTGAACTTCAACCACTTTGTGATGTAACTGGCCTGTTGCTAGGCTGCGGCTTCAACAGAGGACCTCAGAGAGGAATCCCCGAGCTCAGTGTACATGTTAACAACTATGGATGCCTCCCCTATACAACTTCAAGAACAAACCAAGGAAGAATCACTGAAGCAGAGGTTTTGCTGCCAGAATAACATCTTCCTGCCAGCACCAACTTCTCAGAAGCCGGGAGAGTCCGTTCATTGAATGTGGCAATGGAACTTTGGACACATGGACAAAATGGCTTTCTGAACTGGCACCTTGGTGACCCGGCCTGGAAGCTGGCCTCATGTCTATTTCTCTCATAAAAGCTGGGTGGCCCAAAAAGTTCACAGGAACTTCTCTTGAACGGCCAAAAGATAGGAGCATCATACAGGGAGTTCTGTTTTATGACTATGGCCTGTGCATGCTCCTCCAGTCACATTGAATATAGTACCTTCAGTAACCCCCATGGGGAAAAAAGTAAAAGTATGGTACACTAGATCTTGAACGGACTGCCTGCCTGCTACAATCCTGTCACCCATCCACTCTCATGCATGCATCCTTCCTGAAGGACCCTATTTGCCTTAGTTTGTGGCTTTAAAATATGTGTCTTATCGCCCCTAAAGTGTTTATGCATTGGGAACTTCCTCTGGCTTGAGGTTTATTACAAGTTTTGTTATTAGGAACCTAATGTGTCTTGAGGAATATTACAGTTTTTGTTGCCTGTATCAATACCTTGCTCTATATTTATAACTATTATGTCTGTATAGCTGTTATCTTGTCTTGCTATTGTGGCACGTGTTTACTGCGCTCCAGCTTTCTAGCACAGGGGTCATTGCAGAAGATTTAAAGGTTGTGGATTGTAGGGTGGGAATACTGGAGTGTGCGAGTGTGGGGAACATGGTGATCCTATGGCCAGCATCCTCACTGAACTTGAAACACTTTGTGATGTAACTGGCCTTTTGCTAGGCTAACGCTTCATCAGAGAAACTAAGAAAGGGAACCCTGAGCTCCGTGTACATTCTGCCACCTCTGGAAGCCTCCCATAGACAACTGCAAGGAAAAACCAAGGAAGAATCACTGAAGCCAATGTTTGGACACCAGAATAACATCTCTCTGCCAGCTCCAACTGCACGGAACCATGGGGACGCCATTGAGTGCACGTGGCCTTGACACTTTTGACGCATGGACCAGTGATGGCTGGCTCAACCGGCACCTGGAGGACATGACCTGCAACGTGGGCTGCTATGTGTCCTGGAATAACTTCAGTGTGTCGTCCAAAGGTCACAGCATTATCTTCTGGACGGCCAGAAGGTAGCAGCGTCTTAAAGGGGGGTTTTGTTTTCTTAGTATGAGCTGTGAATGCACCTCCAGTAGCGCTATATATAGACACTACCGTAACACCGAGGGGGAAAAAAGTGAAATATGGTGTACTAGACCTTGAAGGGACTGCCTGTCTGCAGCAGTCCTATCACAGACCCACTCTCATGCATGCATCACACCTGAAGGACAACATTAGCCTTTGTTGATGGCTTTCAAACATGTGTCTTGTCACCTCTAAGGTCTTTTTGCCTTGGGAACTTCCTCCGCCTTGAGGATTATTACAGCTTTTGTTGTTAGGAACCGAATGTGTCTTACGGTTTATTGTAATTTTCGTTGCCTGTGTCAAAATTTTGCTCTATGTTAATTCCTGTTATCGCTAAGTTGCTATTATCTTCTCTTGCTATTGCTGCTTGTGTTTCCAGTGCTACAGTTTATTTGCACATGGACCACTGTGGAAGATTCAAATAGTGTGGACTATAAGGCGAGAATCCTGGAGGTGGGGTGTGTGGGGAAGTTGGGGTTCTATGACCTGCATCCTCACTGAACTTCAACCACTTTGTGATGTAACTGGCCTGTTGCTAGGCTGCGGCTTCAACAGAGGACCTCAGAGAGGAATCCCCGAGCTCAGTGTACATGTTAACAACTATGGATGCCTCCCCTATACAACTTCAGGAGCAAACCAAGGAAGAATCACTGAAGCAGAGGTTTTGCTGCCAGAATAACATCTTCCTGCCAGCACCAACTTCTCAGAAGCCGGGAGAGTCCGTTCATTGAATGTGGCAATGGAACTTTGGACACATGGACAAAATGGCTTTCTGAACTGGCACCTTGGTGACCCGGCCTGGAAGCTGGCCTCATGTCTATTTCTCTAATAAAAGCTGGGTGGCCCAAAAAGTTCACAGGAACTTCTC